>NW_024746420.1:0-8825 GCF_018991925.1 Homarus americanus | reverse complement strand
TAACACCATAAGAATTTGAGTGTGTTTAGTATGTGTGAGGGTCTTTTTGTGGAGGGTCTTTTTGTGGAGGGTCTTTTTGTGGAGGGTCTTTTTGTGGAGGGTCTTTTTGAGGAGGGTCATCTTTTGTGTGTGGATTTGTGTAGGTTTGTACGTGTGTATTTATATAAAGATTCGCTTATAAAGTTTTAGTGTGGAAGTGAAGCGATAGTTTATTGTTTGGAGAGAGAGAGAGAGAGATGAACACAACATTGACCTGAGGAGAACACGAGAGCCCCTGAATGTGAGCGAGCCCAGGTCCTTCCCTGAGGTTCACACGAGGGGCATCCATTATAATATGAAAGCTGGAGGGATCTTGTTAATATCATGACCATAACAGACGTGGTGTGAGTGAGTTGATCCAACCACAACTTAACTTGTCTCCCTGCAACACAAGTGTTCCGCCATTCTCTTAAAATACCCGAATCTGTGATAAAGTGAACATAATAAAACGTGTAAACAGTCATTACTCTCCCAGTGAATTACATAGAATAGACTAAAGAGTAAAACACCAAAAAAAAACATAAATTATGATCACTGATTTTAACGGTATATGAGTTTCTAAATACATTACTAGACTGTCTCCTCCAAAAAAATTATACTGTCGCTTGGAGACTCTTTACCTATACACATGAACCTAGTGTACATATAGATATAGTGTACATATTGACATAGTGGACATAATGTACAAATAAACATTGTGTAATATGGAAAAGGTGTACTGGTGGACACAGTGTACTGTACAGGTGGGCAGAGTGTATAGATGGTCATAGTGCACAGGTGAACATAGTGTACAGGTGAACACAGTCTACCGGTGGGCATAGTGTACAGGTGAAAATAGTCTACAGATGGGCAGTGTGTACAGATGGTCATAGTGTACAGGTAAACAAAGTATGCAGGTGGTCATAAAGTACAAGTGGGCATAGTGTATAGGTGAACATAGTGTACAAGTGAACAAAATGTACAGGTGGACATACTGTACATATAGTTCTTGTTCATGGTATACTAGGAAATTAATTGTGTGTAATTCCTGATCATCTTACACCAGGAAACTTCTTCACACATGGACACTGGCGCTACACATGTCCTTGGTAAATGGTTCAAAGTATTGAGACACAAACCCTCGGGAATCATAATATGTGGACTCGTGGAGGTTGACTCAGGCATTGTTGGTAGTTTAGTCAACAAGGCTGGTACAGTGGCGGCCGTCGGTCACAACCACAAGTTGAAGAAAATTATAATTATTATAATAAAAAAACCACCAATGTGTTTGTGAGTTTTGTCGGACTGCTTACTGGTGGGCGTGTATGTTGAGTGTTACCTAGGGGGACGTTGAGAATCGTGAACCCCAAACACGACATTTCCTCAGAGAGGAACTTAACTTTATGGTAACAGTCACACACTGGCCCATACCACTCCTCTATGATATGACAGCACAAGTGTCATCATACCATATTTCGTAAAGAAGTGATCCCAGGGAGGGACACACACAAGGTGCCCTGTTATCACAGCCAAACGTCGCTCACCAACACACTCCGGGCCAGGTGCGACCAGCGGACCAGCGAGGCAGGAGGAGCACGAGTCTCACTCTACCATCGACTAGTCACAATCTTTTATAATTTGGTGATGATATTTATATACCGTATTGACGATGAAGGTCATGAGTCATTCAGTGTTGCTGAGACTTCAGTGAACATTCATTCATTCACCCTCACATACACGTATTCTTCTACACTTGTATGGATCTTCTGTTGTGTGGGTCTTTTTTATGGAGGGTCTTTTTGTGGAGGGTCTTTTTGAGTGGGTCATATTTGTGTGTGGATTCGTGTAGACAGCAACATAAGTAAATTTGCTGATGACACTAAAATAGGACTTGTAATTGAATCTGACGAGAACTGGGCAAAACTACAGGAAGATGTAAACAAAATTTTCGAATGGTCTGAAAAATGGCAGATGAAATTCAATGTGGACAAATGTAAAGTACTCAGTATAGGAGATGTAAACAGGGAAACCAGATACCAGATGAACAACGATGTCATTGAGAAATCCGACTGCGAGAGAGATTTAGGAGTAATGATAAGTGGGAATCCCAAGTAAACAATGTGTTTTTGCTCGTAACAAGGCTACTAAAGTACTTGGGTTCATACAAAGGAGTGTTAGTTACAAGACTAGCGAGGTCATCTTAAGACTATCTTGCGCTTGTGAGACCTCACTTGGATTACGCAGTTCAATTCTGGTCACCGTTTTACAGAATGGATATAGAATCCTTGGAAAGAATTCAGAGGAGAATGACAAGACTAATCCCGGGCATTAGGAACATTGAGTATAGAGACAGGTTAAAGCATCTTAATTTGCACTCCCTCGAGAGACGTAGAGTGAGGGGCGACCTGATAGAGGTGTATAAATGTAAGTCATGGCTAAACAAAGAAGCGAACTCGTAACAATGGTTTTAAATTAGACAAATTTAGATTTAGGCGCGAAATAGGTAAACATTGGTTTGGAAACAGAGTAGTGGATGAATGGAACAAATTACCAAACATCATCATTAACTCGAATACGCTGGATAGCTTCAATCATAGGTTGGATGCTTATATGAGCAATAGGAGTTGGGTGTAAATGGGACTGCCCAGTATGGGCCAATAGGCCCGCTGCAGTTTCCTCCATTATGTTCTTATGTTCTAATGAACACACAATTCACCGTGTTGACAGTTCCCAAACAATTTATGTGACGGTCGTCTTCATTTGTTGGCTGGACGTCACATAACCAACAGCCTCCCAACCTAAACATTATTTTTATTATATTAACAACGTCATTATTTATATGTTAGTCAAGTTCCAGGTTCTTCTGAAGATCATTCTATATTCTTGTTACATTAGGTACTAGCAGAAACGCCGCCCTCCGAGCGGCTCATTCGCTAGGCCACGGTAGGACGCCACCCTCCGGGAGGCTCCACATTGTCTCACTGTTCAGTCCCCAAAACTTCTTCTTCCATCAATAGTTCATTAACGGTGTATGTAAGTTCCACCATGTTTTTCACTACAACGGTACAGCAAAGTATATTTTTTTTAGCATTAAACTGTTATTATTTTATTGTCTAATCATCACTACATATAACACTACCCATCATCACTACATATAACAGCATCCATCATCACTACATATAACACCATCCATCATCACCACATATAACACCACCCTTCATCACTACAGATCGGTAAAGTAGTTTCCGAGATTCTCGTGCGGACACACACACAGACAGACTTCTTTGTTTTATATAGATAGATACTCTGTTTATTGAGAGTGAAACCGGGTCACATAATCCTTGAAGAGTCACTTAGGGACAGGGTGGCTGTAGACACTGTTATACTCTAGCCTTCAGTACACGAAGAGGCAGGCAGGCAGTTGTTGTTGTTGTTGTTGTTGTTGTTGTTGTTGTTCGCCCCCAGGCCCTGAAGTGGGTCATTGACCTGTGCCCTGGTGGGATAATTCCGTAAAATAAATAAGTATATGCCCAAGAGCCACCTATAGGCGTGAATTTGGTTAAATTGTAGAAGCTGTCGTATTTTACCTCGTGCGATAATAATTTTTATCAACTGCCTGGTTATGTATTGATTACTATTTATTAATATCTGTTATATATCAATCCATATAAAGGAGTCCTGCACTCTGTTGTACCTTGTATTCATTAACATTTATTTTTCTCCCCATGACTCGCTTCCCAGCCATCATAGGGCAGGTATTGAGGGGTCACGCGTCCCTCCCCGAGTGAACCAAGGGTGACCTAACTCCTCTCCAGGTTGAAGTACGCCGGGCGCTTTTTCTGAACGAGCTCCTCCGGTCAGGTGCTGTATTGTGTGCTCTGTGAAACAGGTGCTGTATTGTGTGCTCTGTGAGACACGTGCTATATTGTGCTCTGTTGGACAGATGTTTTAATAAGAAGCTCTGGGAAATACACGATTACCATGAAATCAGTGTAAAACGTGATAATCACAAGGTCTGTGAGATAAGTGTTTGTTACGAGATATTTTGTGGTACTGTACGTGCTTAGTACGATCTATTTTGAGGAAATCTTGCAAATGGATGCTACAAGTATGAAGATTCAAATTGGGTTAATTATTAAATCTATCTGATTGGACATTCAAAATTCCAAGATGGCCGCCAAATGTGGATGATCAGCATTTCCATTTTGGCATAAATATAATTGCGCTCATTAATTCAGGGGATTTCAGTGTTGATTTCCATGTTTTTGAGTATGTAGAATCTGAATTTTGTGCTGAAAACACTGAAATGGATAGCATTACAAAGAATGAATGTCAATGTTTACTACCAGGGCACACTGGTGACAACACTGATGTGAAACTCAGCATGGGTTTCAGTGTCAGCTAAGCACTAAACTCATAGTAAAGATTAATATATATATATATATATATATATATATATATATATATATATATATATATATATATATTATTTACGAAGGATTGAGGATTTAGAATATAGTTATGCATTGAATCCCAGCAGGTAACAACAATAAAAAAAACAAAGACAATCGGACTATAAAGGGTAGACAAAGGATGCGAGTTTTCGTTGTATATAATAGAGTACCATAAATCCTTAACAAAATATTCAGCTTATAAATTACCCTTAACCAAACTTAACCTAAGCATTAACAGTATATGCATATTAATAAACATAAAACAATCTCGAAGCAAGTGGACGTGGGGAAATTAATACAAGATACTAGTACTTAAGTGAGGAGCTGAGATGGCTGACGAGTAAGGCTGAGTATTGTAGAAGACGGTAGGTAGTCACTGCACGTAGGTTTAGAGGATAGATGATCCTGTGGTCACTTCCCAGAGCCAAGTGTTCTCTCCTCGAATTGGAGCTGACAAAGAAGACTTTGAGGAGGTGACGCAACAACCAGGATATGGAGAAGAGAAACCCCGGAGTGGTAACTAAGACGAGTCATACTCGTGTCTCGTCCCTAGATAGCGTTGCTCGTGGTGCTGGGTAGGTAGATCAGGACAATAGATGGCGTGGTTCGTAGTGCTGGGTGGAGGGGTTCGTAACAATATATATATATATATATATATATATATATATATATATATATATATATATATATATATATATATATATATATATATACACACACACACACACACACACACACACACACACACACACACACACACAAGTAACTAGTGTTCCAAATGTTACCTAATCAACCCCAAATAAGGATGTGCCAGCGCAGGAGAATCCAGCCAAGAATAATGGGGTTAAAGTTATCCGGATGATGTACAGATCGTACGGGAATGATACTGGATGAACGATCGGGCGAGGTGTAGGGCAAACAATTGCTTGACAGACTAGTAAAAGGATAATCCTTCCGCTCTGTAACGCGGTGGCGATGAATATTGGTCCTAAAAGTTATCCTGAAAGGAAAACAAACTGGGCCAAGATGATGAGAAGGACGAACATAAATATCCAAAGACTAACCCTGCTAGAAGAAAGGAAGATGGTTACAGCAAATTTGCCAAAAATATTCACCTTTTTAACTCGATCAATGCTCTGCCAATAATTTGGTATGGCAAGATTAAATAATGGAAATGGCATTACAGAGACATTGATGAAAAATAATGCGAAATATGATGAGAGCTTTAGACTTAGGTTTAACAAAACAATGTTGCTAAGAGCCCAAAAAAGAGCAGCTACCTCTGTAGTTGACAGTGGTGAAGATTGCAGAAGTAAGGTACCACGAAAGCCAAGAGACACAAAAACCACAACAGAATGCTTTATGTGTGACGAGACAACACCAGAGAGTGTTCTCAGACAAGCAATGACAATGAAACTCAATAACAGAATCAATGAACGTGCAAAGACACTCAGTGACAATAGACTCATTGCTAAACTTAGTGCAGGAGATGTAGTGGCAGAAGAGATATCACCCTGCTTGTTTAGCTGCACTGTACAATAGAGAAGGAGCTTATCTTAGTGCAAAGGAATATGAGAAAAACACAAAGAACCTTGACAAAAAAGATGCATATCCATTGACTTTCTCTGAATTGGTGACATACATCAATGAGACAAAAACTGCATGTGAAGGTTCTAATGGAACAATTTTTAGATTAGCAGACTTAGTTAATGTACAAGCAAAGACTCGAACAACTTGGTGTCGAATCACCTGAAGTTCATTCTATTAGACTGACGGACCAATTGGTTTCACATATTTCTCAACTGGAAGCTCACAATCTAGGAACAGATGTTTTGCTAGCATTCCAGTTGGGTGTAGGCTCCACCCTGGCTGAGATTTGCAAATACAGTGGAGCTGTTCATTTGGCCAAGGCTGCAACAATAATACGGCAGGATATGCTCAAACACATGCCAAAATTCCTAACCATACTTGGTGATAGAAGTATTGACGAGGCAGTTCCTTCATCACTTCCCCAATTCATATGTATGATTGAACATGGCGCAGACATTAAATCACTAATTCAGCATGGAACATCAAAGTCAGATCTTGCTATGGCACAGCTGTTGCAAAGTGCAGGGAAGGAGCACAGTCTCACAGGCACTTTAAGGATCGCGAGACCCCATTTGTTGTGTATATTGCCATGTCTGTGTTTGCGTGGTATCTGCATTTGCTGTGATAGGGTTCTAGAAATATCTGCCTAACTTGGTGATGTTATTGTTAAAAAGTATGCAGAAGTTGGAGTTGTGTGCCCACCTGTTTTGAGAAAGTATATTTTTATAACATCTGCAGTAGACAACACTGGTCTTGAAGGAATGTGGAGATCTTTTGGTCAGTGGGCTTATAGAAGATGGATTCCTGTTCATGAGTTAGTTGTACGTATAGGGCCCGAAAAGGTCACTGAAATCACATTTTTCCATGCATTCAGTGGTTGTGATGTTGTGTCAGCCTTCCGTGGTACAAGTAAAAAGACTGCAGGGTAAACATGGAATGTGTTTGACGAGGTCTCCAGTACCTTCACCAAACTCAATCCGTGTCCTACACCAGTTAGTGAAGATGATCTCCGTATCTTGGAAAGGTTTGCGGTGGTGATGTATGACAGGTCTAGTCCAGCTTTATGTGACAATGGTGCAAGTCGATTTATTTGCTCGCAAATTCAGATCATATAATGCCCAACAAGACATTCCAAGTCCTGCAAACTGGGGCTGGAAAAAAAAGGAGATTTGTGGCAAATACACTGCACAGACCTTCCACCAATAGCAGCGAGGTGCCAAGAACTGACCAAGCGTTCTTGCAAGAAAGACTGTGGCACAGGGTAAAGTGTGATAAAATTTAACAGTATCCACCATAATAAGCTTCAATACGTGACGCCATGAAGGTTAATAATGGCCTTTATCATACAGTATCATAAAGGTTAACGATATATGATCAATAAGCTTTATAGACTTATCATGCAACACGATAAAGCTTAATAAATTTTATGCCACGCCATAAAGCTTAATAACTCATATCACGAAGCGCCATAAAGTTTAAAATAAATTCTACCACGTATCATAAAGCTTAATAAATTCTACCACCCAGTACCATAAAGCTTAACAACCCTTACCGTATAGCACCATAAAGCTTAACAACCCTTACCATAAAACACCATAAAGCTTAAAATAAATTCTACCACTCAGCACCATAAAGCTTAACAACCCATACCGTAAAACACCATAAAGCTTAAAATAAATTCCTCCACTCAGCATCATAAAGTTTAAAATAAATCCAACCACTCAGCACCATAAAGCTTAACCCTTACCGTATATAACACCAATAACACCATAAAGCTTAATAAATTCAACCACTCAGCGCCATAAAGCTTAACAACCCTTACCGTATAACACCAATAACACCATAAAGTTTAATAAATTCTACCACAGCACCATAAAGCTTAACCCTTACCGTATAACACCAATAACACCATAAAGCATAATAAATTCTACCACAGTACCATAAACCTTAACCCTTACCGTATATAACACCAATAACACCATAACGCTTAATAAATTCTACCACAGCACCATAAACCTTAACCCTTACCGTATATAACACCAATAACACCATAAAGCTTAATAAATTCTACCACTCAGCGCCATAAAGCTTAACAACCCTTAATGTATTACACCATAATGTATAATAAATCAACCATTTGTTTTTATTTATTCAAGTGGTAGGATTTAGGTGGTGTATCCACGGGCTAACTCCGCCTCTGGCACCAATAACGGAAATACTCTAGCCAAATATAGGAGAAATTTCTATGCTAACGGAGGATGCAATCAAACGTTGTTGAGGGTGGAGGAGAGAGAGAGAGGGAGAGAGAGAGATGAATAAAGGAAGGGAGATAGCGATATATTGATAAAAGAAGGAAGAGAGAGAGAGAGAGAAGGGCGGTAGAGATATATTGATAAAAGAAAGGAGAAAGAGAGAGAGATGAATAAAAGAAGAGAGTGATATGAATAATGGAAAAAAGAGAGAAAGAGAGAGAGAGAGCGAAGAGGGTGGAGAAGGGGAGACAGAGAGGGATAGAGAAGAGAACAGATGAGTGAGGGAAAGAAATAGTAAAAGATGAAAGGAAGAGAATGGAAGAAGGGAAAGAGAGAGAGGAAGACTAAGAGAGGGGTGGAGGTAGAGAGGTGGAAGGGAGAGATGGGAGAATGAAGGAAGGAGGAAATGTAAGAGGGGAAGAGAGAAATGATGCATAAGAAGAGGAGTAATAGGAAGTGGATGAAGGGAGGGTAAGAGCCACAGAAGAGAGAAGGGAAGAGGGGCTGATAA
>NW_024746419.1:0-35045 GCF_018991925.1 Homarus americanus | reverse complement strand
CTCTTAATGAAAATGTAGAGAAAATTGGTCAACAAATCTTAACAGTTATCCTGATTTCTTAAAGAACAATAGAGGAATAAGAAGAGGAGGAGGAGGGAAAGAAAAGAAAGCATAAAGAAAACAATATAACAAAGATGAACAACAGAGAAAAAATGAAGAGTAAGATGAAAGAAACTTAGACTGATCAAAAAGACGTATAACAATCTGATTAAAACTAATCACTATATTAGATCAGATCACATCAGATCAAGGTTAGGTTAGTTTTGGTTAGATAAGGTCAGGTTAGGCTAGGCTAGGCTAGGCTAGGCTAGGCTAGACTTGTTTTACACAAGGTTAGGTTAGGTTAGGTTAGGTCAGGTTAGACTAGGCTAGCCTAGGCCAAGGTGGGTGGAGCTTTGCTGACGTCAGCAGGCAGACTTCCTCGCCTACCTCTCACCTCTTATAAACAGAACAGTTTATGGTTCTATATACTGTACTTTGTATTCTCAGTATCTCACATAGAAAATAATACTAATAGAGAGTTTAATCTTGCATATAACTTTAGCTAAGGACACCAGTCAGTGTGGTGGGTGATACACAGAAGGAAAGGTTAAAAGAAAAACAATGTATTTCAGTTATAGTCTTGTATTTAAATAACTGCAGCTTAAGATAGGGTAATGATGACTATATATACAGTTGCCTACAGGAGTTCTTTCCTCCCTGTTTGTCCATTATACTAATAATGTAGACATGAGGTGACAGGAGTTATGACTTCATATGATAAGTGTTACAGCCACTGACAACAGATTATCAGATTATGGGTGGTGGGGGGGGGGGGCAGTTAGAGCAGGTGATCACAGGTGCTGCCTTTGCCTCCAGGTGTGAGTGATGTGACAGGAATTATGACCTCACAAGACAAGTGTTACCTTCACTGACACTTGTTTCATCAAAAGATTAAACACGTAGACGTTTACAGTCATCCATAGACTCACATTTATGGTACAACAGTTGCAGAAGTGCATGCAACACACCTGGTTCCACATTGAGCTGAGAATCCAACGATGCAGTGTACTGATAGATGGGAAACGAAATTGACTTTTATCAGGCAAGTAGTGATAAGCTTTCGGGCTTAAGCTGCGAAAGGTCAGTACTCGACTGATATCCTCCTCAGACCAGTATATTACAGGGACACCAGTTGAGAACAAAATCACTTGGGAAGAGAAAAAAAAACTACTAAAAACATCATTAGTCGCAGCAGCAGCCTTGATAAAAGTATTTTCTCTTTGGTCTTGCAAATAAATCCTCTCCTTCTCCCATCCTTTTTTTTTTCTCAGTGAGAGGAACATCTCTCTCCCTCCTTACATCATCCAGTTCACGTTGTAAATCCACAGTGATCAGAACTGGTCTCTCTTCCTCTGACTTGTCTGCTACTATTAATGTTCCTATGTCCAATAGGGCACAGGGAGCGAGAGAGAGAGAGAGAGAGAGAGAGAGAGAGAGAGAGAGAGAGAATTGTAACTATGTACAATTGCCTACAGGATAACCTTTCCTCCCTGTTGTGCTCATTATATTAATAATGTAGACATTAGGTGAGGTTCTTAGATTAGACTTTTTGTGCAAGAGATAGGAAACGTAGGACTTAGGTGTGTTCTCCTGTGGCTGGGATAGGGCATGTAGCTGAGAGGATAGATAGAGTCTTGTCAGGGGAAGTACCAATCCGGTAGTGTGTCTTAGAGTAGGAGGCAACGACATAGGAAAGGGTAGGAGTGAGGAACTTTTCAGCAGGTATAGGGAGGCATTAGGGAAGATTAGTGATAGGGTAGGGAACCCAATAGTATGTGGTGTCTCGTCTAGAAGAGGAGTTGGCCGTGAAAGGCTGTCCAAGGCAATTGCTATAAATTGCCGACTGGAATAAAAAAAACATTGTGTAAGCAATGGTTGGGCGTTCATTGATAACTGGCGACGATTCTACGGCAACGACTACCTGTACAGTCGTGACTGGGTACACTTGTCTGGAGCGTGAAATTGTCACTCTGAAGGGGAAGTTTCGCCAGTAGATAGATGGGAGTATAATTGGTTACTCAGAACAAGGGGTAAAACAGGACCAGGGAAGGGTAGGTTTAAATGTGTACTATACAAACAGTAGGAGCATTAGAAATAAAATAGACTTGCTGAGAGCGGTTGTATGTACTGAGAATGTAGACGTCATAGTAGCCACCTAAACCTGGATGAATCTGGCGAGCAAGAACTTTTATCTGAGTAACACAAAGAAGGGTACAACCTTTTTCACAAGGACAGGGAAGGTAGGAAGGGGGGAGGAGTTGCACTCTTCGTCAGAGATACATTAAAATGGTGCATTAATAATACAATAAAGGGTGAAATAGGAACTGAGTCTGTATGGGTAGAAATGGCAGAAAGAAGCGAAAACTAATTATGGGAGTGATTTACCGGTCCCCAAGTCTTGGGAAAGAAGCACCTCAGCCCATATGGCAGGAAATGAGTAGGGCAGCAATATACAACAACCTATGCATTATGGGGGATTTCAACTTCAGAAATATTGACTGGGACAACATTGTAGGTGACTATGAATCTGAAGACTTCCTAGACGCAGTACAGGACAATTTTTTGAATCAACTAATTACAGAACCTACTAGAGGTGACAATATATTAGACCTAGTATGAACAAATAAAGAAAGTATTATCAGAGATATCACAATAGGGGAAGAACTTGCGAACAGTGATCACAGAGAAATCAGGTTTACCCTAAATTTGGAAAGGAAAAATAATGAAAATATGGTCAGAGTCCCAGACTTTCCATAGGCGGATTATGAGGGGTTAAGAAGGTACCTAGGCTTAGTTTAGAGTGTGTTGTATACACAATGTCCCGAGAAAGCAGTCATGATTATAAGAACCAATTTCGTCTTTCACTGCTTTTGAAGGCTATTGACTTAAGGGGAGGGGGGGGTGAGAGGCGTGGCCTAGAATGGCGGACAGGTGTAACGCTTGTCATTAATTAATAAAGAGCTTGTAAGCTGGTAAGATTAATTCGTCGAGGAATACTTCTCCTTTGTGAGTCAGCTTATTCACAACTTGATAACTCGGTTAAGCGGGATGTTTCCAGAAGTTGCTAACCATGTTAACAAGTTTAGCTAAGACGGTGACTATCGTGAAAGACTTTGGCTCCTCCTCGATAAAAAAAGTCAACTTGTTATCTCAGCGTTCATATAGAGCGGGGAATCATTAGTTTAGGCACAGCCGGTGTTTCGCATAGTGTATGTGTCTTAATATTGGCATAGTTTATGTGAGTATATGTTTGTTAGCATAGCATGTGTGTCTCAGTGTTGACATGCCGGGTATATCTCAGTTTTGGCATAGAGTGTGTAGTGCATTCCAGAGGCAGGCGAAGATTTACACCCTCAACTGACTGGGTTTCGTGTGTATTCCACTACAACAACGAGCATTGCCCAGCGTGCTTGTTCAGTTTACCTTCATCGCTCCTTAATACGTGGGAACAACACAAGAGGCGGTTTTCTGTACAGTCTTACAACACCAGTGACGATCAATCCTGTGTCGTCCAGGGCAGACATATTCCACCCTGAGGGCAGGATCAAAGGGTATAGAAATCTAGAAGGGTGAAATAACATTGGTGGAAAGCTAGAGTGGAAACCAACAGGAAAATACCTCCGCCTCCCCACAAAAATATTTAACACACGGGTAGAAAAATCAACACACATTGTATATATCCTGACTTTACACATGTAGTATACCAAGTGAATCTATAACACCCACGGAGATTCACAACACTTCAAACTAAACTATCTTACAAAGCCTAACGTGTCCTTAATTAGATCAGGTTGGGTATAGTGATTCTATTTCATCAGGTGAGGGTTGGGAAGCCTTGTGTTCTCCCGTTAAAGGACCAGCTTGTTACCTATGCCTGTAAACCTTTTTTAAAACACAATTATGATTAGATTAGGTTAGGTTAGGTTAGGTTAGGATAGGTTAAGTTAGATTGGGTGAAGTATGGTTAATCCGTGAATTAAAACAAAATTTTTTAATCTTCGTTTCGTTAATCTGACAATTTATTTTCGTGGGAGTATCAACAGTAAGAAGCACCAGGGTTGTATGCAGAGATGGGGGCTACAAGCATAATGAATTAACGAGCTTCAAACACTAAACAACCTTGAATGACAGACCACAAACGACACAATCTCTTCCCCTGATAACACCAATTACTAGAAAAAATATATACCAGATTAAACTCTTCTTATACACAGGAAGAGCCAAGAGTGTTTAAAGGAAGTTAGTTTGATTTTCTATAATATCAGTAATATCGATTCTAACATTACAAAGTTGTTTATCCGTCAAAGACTTTTTATGCATTTTATAATTTTATATTTATTCCCCGATATCCTGAGTATGTCCATTCGTGTGTTCGGTTCCGTGTATGATCATGTGTTATTGTGTTCGTGTGTCGTCCGTAGGTTCGTGTGTTCATCTTTCTAGGAAGGAAGTTTAACCCTGACAGCTTGAATAAAGGACCCTGGCCAAACTCTGTACCTGACATGACCCAACCTAACCTAAACACAATTTAAACTAAACTGAACACGACTAAACCATGCTGCCATCTATCTAAATTTTGTCAAGCTCAAATAATCCTTGTCACCACTGTCATACACCCACCAACCCACAGTCATACACCCATCAACCTACAGTCATACACCCATCAACCCACAGTCATACACCCACCAACCCACAGTCATACACCCACCAACCCAGTCATACACCCATCAACCTACAGTCATACACCCACCAACCCACAGTCATACACCCACCAACCCACAGTCATACAGCCACCAACCCACAGTCATACACCCATCAACCCACAGTCATACACCCATCAACCCACAGTCATACACCCACCAACCCACAGTCAAACAGCCACCAACCCACAGTCATACACCCACCAACCCGCAGTCAAACACCCATCAACCCACAGTCATACACCCACCAACCCACAGTCAAACAGCCACCAACCCGCAGTCATACACCCACAAACCCGCAGTCATACACCCGCCTCCCCAAATTCTTGGCCGTAGCTCATACACCCACCAAACCCGCAAATATACACCCACCAACCTGCAGCGTCATATATCTCCATCAACCCATTGAGGTCATACACCCACCAAACCCACAGTCACACACCCACCAACCCACAGTCATACACCCACCAACCCGCAGTCAAACACCCATCAACCCACAGTCATACTCCCACCAACCCACAGTCATACACCCATCAACCCACGGTCATATACCCACCAACCCACAGTCATACACCCGTCAACCCACAGTCATACACCCACCAACCCACAGTCATACACCCACCAACCCACAGTCATACACCCAGCCTCTGTATCTGACTTTACCTGACCTGACTTAACCAGATCCAATCAAGAAACCCATTATTTTTCACCTCTATTATACCTTGAAGCAGGTATTGAGGCCACCTGACCTGACCTCAATTACTCTGCAGTATTCCCAAGGCATCTGACCACCTCTGCTATCGTATTCGGTACACCTAATATGACATGACCTGACCTGGCCTGGCCTGACCTCCAAGAACGAGAAAATATACCCAAGATCTATTTAAATCTTTCCCAGAAATTTAAACCTTCAATATATTTGTTTTTAGTTCATTGGTTATGTCTTTGTTTTGCTCCTGTGTTTACGGTTCTTGTTTATGAATTAAAGAAACGATAAGAGAATCCAGCCCGTCAAACTTCTACTGATAATCACAACTCGAATTATGCAACTGAAGAACAGCAACAACAATAAAAAGAACAAGAACAAAAAGAACAGCAGGATATAATTCCTATAGAACCTCATGACTAGTTTATTAATGCCTTAAGAAACACTAACAACAATCCTCAGCCAACACGGACCTACAAAACATCAACAAGGTGACGACAACAACAGCTCAAACGCTCCAGCTTAACACCTACAAATTTCCGGGAGTTTAGTGTCGCTACATGAAACAAACACGGCGGCTACACACTGTAATGGTCGGCGGAGCAAAGGACGAGACAGCGACGCGTACTCATTGGTGGAGCTTTAATAACAACAGCATGTGGTAACTAGGAGATGTGTGTGTGTTGTGAGGTAGTGAAGGACCACAACATCTCACGTTTTGTGTTACACGTCAAAGACTGAACAATGTGAAGCAGCGGCCCTCCCCCCACACCACGCTGCCTGTAGTAACACCGCCGTTAATAAAGGACAAACGGTACAATATGGAGGTGGGGGGTGGCGTGTGGACAAGGCACGAGAGAGCGGCCTTGTTAATATGATGGTCACCAGACACGGCCAACACCAGGTGGCGGGTGTAGCTCTTCCTGCTGAATAACAACCAAGAGCGAGTTTGACGACGCTACACGAACACCGTCCTCAAGGGGGACATCTTGGACTCGAGTGTGAGAGATAGAGACTCCCAAACAATCAAACACATCTGGTTAATTCCTTCACTTTTATATAAGAACACATTCGTCTTCAACTAAACACGATTTCTTTTCAACTTCTCCTAAAAAAATTCCTCTTCGACTCCAAGGCTGAAATTCGAGTCCCACTTGAAACGAATAAAATAAAATATATGTGAAGAGAAAATGTAAATAGTGTGTTTGACTGTGTGAGGCTGATGGAAGCAACACTAATTCTGCTGTATAATGGGTTGTGTTCAGTAAGGTCAGAGTGATTAGTGGCGCGCGCCATCACCACTTCCCGCCTCCTATACACGCCCCTACACCCACCACGCCTCCCTCTTGCCCAAATCAACACGCCCACTTAGCTACCCCTACACGCCCCTTACCCTCCCCCCACCATACACCACGCCCCTTGCTGCCTACCCCTTACGCGCCCCCACCCCTCCACACTACGCCCACCCACTCATCGTACACTAATAAGGTGATAAGATTACCTCATCATGGTACTGGTGTGAATCAGCATCAGGAACTCACCTTCCCCTGCATCAAGGTGCCCACCCTCACCCACCCTACCTGGCAGCCACTCACCTGCGTATTACACCACCTGACACGGGAAATCACACACACACGGGATGACACGGTAGAACACAGTGCTTGTAAGGTAAATAGAAGCCAGTCATAATGGGTCCCAACCTTAAACTATTAGGACTGAGGCCCATTAGTATTGAGAGCCGTCAGGATTGGGACTCATTAAGACTGAGGTCTATTAAGACTGGAACCATTAGGCCTGTGGTATCTTTGGACTGAGGCTCATTAGGACTGAGAACCATTGGAAATGTGACCAATTAGAATTGGGGCCCATTAAAACTGGGACCCAATAGGACTGGGGCCCATTAGGACTAGGGCCCATTAGGACAGGGGTTCATTTGATAAGATGCCCACCTAGTAAAAGTGCAAAAGAGGGCATGCAAGATTATTCTCTCCACTTCCTACTCCACATATCAAGAAGCGCTCAACACACTGACCCTTTTGACTCTCACTGACCATCACCACGACCACATCTGCAAATTTGCTAAGAAGCTTCTAAACCATCTCAGCTTTGTCACACAAGTTCCCTGGCCAGTGCTGTTGACACCACGATCATCCATGCCCATAAATTGCTGGTCGTCCTTTGCCAAGACTTATTTGGTCCCAGCCATTTGCAATTCCTCAATCCAACACTAATGTTCTGAATGTAATTTCACTCCCAGTGATACTACATTCTTTATCCTCATTGAAATGCACATGGACTTTTCCCCATCTAAGATTATTATATATCTTATTTATCACTTGTTTTATGATTCAGGCCGTTTCTGGAGTATGTAACTGTATGTTTTCAGCCTTCTGGCTTTAAAATACCTACTTCTAGCCGTTAATTATTCTTATTACTATTATTATGTAATTCTGATTGAATCCGGGTGATGACAATAAATCAAGCCTGATGGAACGAACACAATAGAGCAGTTCCGCTCTAATGAGAAAAATATCATAACATTTCAGATCCAGATTGTTTACATATTAATTTTTCACCGGGGGATTCTGCCGGCCGGTGTCACGACATGGCCGCCGGAACCCATATAGCCCCTTTGTTACTACTGCTGCCGGATACACCTGTGTTGTAACCATAGGTGTATCTGGCACCTATACACACCTGCCTCGAAGTCAAGTGTAACCACCACCTGTACACACCTGTACATCACACACCACAACACCTTCCACACTCCCAACCAAACTTAAAGCAATTATTATATATCTATAGTGTAACTAACTACACATTACAATACACTGAAATAATAAAACAAAAATATATTCAGAATCTAAGAGAAGTATAGGAGAATAATCCTTAAATACAAACTCTATAAAACTTAATCGTGGTTACACCGCATATTTTTCAGTAAGACAATATATATAATTACATTGGGCAGTCCATTACCACAAATTACACTGATAAACGGTACGTAATGGATACTGAATTACAAGTCTCATAACTAAGTCTGGCTAAAACAGTGGTAGACATTGTTTAGACATAAGCCAGTTGACTGCTGAGGTGAACATTAAACTAGTATGATAAAAATAGCAACCAATGATTTGAAGATTAATTAATGCAAATGTGAAATACCTAAGAGAATAGCAAATAAATGAAATACACCAACGCGATAAATAAATAAAAATGAATGGAAAATTATTGAACAATAAAATGACAATAAGAAAACGAATAAACAGTAAAATGAAAATAAGTAAGAATAAAAAAAAGAATAACAATTACTACAATAAAACTAAATAAAACAAAATAAACAGAAAAGAATAAGAAACACAATAAATAAATAACAGCAACACAAACAACATCATTTACTGTGTTACTTCACATCAACGTGTCCAACATTTGTCTTGACTCCATTTTCGTGAATATAACACATCCCGGTAAAAAAAAAAAACACCAACGACAACAATAAATAAATAAACATTAAAAATAAATTCAATATATTTTCCCTAAGATTTTTTTTACTACGAAGTCAGGGCAAAAAGTTTGTATACGAATCTTCCTCAACATAATGCGGGGAAGCAGTTCTTTCACCACAGTTATACTCGTAGGTTATACTGTAGAGATCCCGTGTTCAGAATACAGAGCCACTTATTGACGGTACAGTTACAGCCATTTATTGACGGTACAGTTACAGCCACTTATTGACGGTGCAGTTACAGCCACTTATTGACGGTACAGTTACAGTCCAAACTCCTTGTACACTTGAGGGCGGTTGACAACATGTGAACGCTGCTTGCATTATAAATTGTCAGAATAAAAAACTAAAAAAAAAAATCCGATACTAAGAAAAAACTGAGTAAATTAATGTTAAAATATCAATCTACCTTACCTACATCACCTCCTTAAGTAGATGGTATATTATCCAGCATGTCCAGGGAATACCCGAGGAACCGACTCTATTCAGAGATAGTGAAGAAAACAAATTAAGTGAGATAGTAGTGACTAGTAACGATGTTAGTAAGCAAATAGACAAACTAAAGCCTAATAAGTCACCTGGTCCCGATGAGATATTTGCCAGAGTATTAAGGGAATGTAAGGAAGAGCTTAGTATGCCCTTAGCAAAGTTGTTTAACATGTCATTAAAAACGGGTGTATTTGAAATCCTGGATGGCGATGTTCTGTGCCGATTTTCAAGAGGATAGATCTGCACTATCATCTTTCTGCCAATCAGTCTAACATCAATAATGCGGCCGTTACTGGAAGCAATCATTTAGAGCTCTGTTCAGGAAATCACCTGAAGCACCGGATGATCAATAGTTCCCAGCAAGCCACAAGCGGACGTTCTTTTCTTCAATCTATTAACGTTAACGCTGTCAGTTTTCGAATCGGTGGACGAGGGGCACAATTATGATATGGTATATCTCGACTTTAGCAAAGCCTTCGACAGAGTCCCCCACGAAAGACTAATTAGAAAGGTAGAAGCTCATGGCATCAAAGGTGACATCCTTAAATGGATTAGGGCGTGGTTGCAGGACAGGAAACAGAGAGTGAGCATTAACGGCACTAAGTCCCATTGGAGCAACGTCACAAGTGGAGTTCTGAGCTCAGTGTGGATACTATTATTTTATATATACAACATGAATGTGGCATTGACAGCAACATAAGTAAATTTGCTGATGACACTAAAATAGGACGTGTTATCAAATCTGACGAGGACTCGGCAAAACTACAGGAAGATCTAAACAAATTTTCGAATGGTCTGAAAAATGGCAGATGAAATTCAACGTCGACAAATGTAAAGTACTCAGTATAGGAGATGTAAACAGGGAAACCAGATGCCAGATGAACAACGATGCCATAGAGAAATCCGACTGCGAGAGAGATTTAGGAGTAATGATAAGTAGGAACCTTAAGCCAAGTAAACAATGTGTTTTTGCTCGTAACAAGGCTAATAAAGTACTTGGGTTCATACAAACGAGTGTTAGTTACAAGACTAGCGAGCCATCCTAAACTTTGTATCTTGTCTTACAGAACCCTGGTGCCAATTCAGTTCTGATACCGTATTACGAATGGATAAATCGCCAGAAAAGAATTCAGAAATCAGCAAAGACTAATCAGGCGGTAGGAACCTTGATATAGAGACAAGTTAAGCTTTAATTTTACACTCGCCAGAGATGTAGAGCGAGGGCAACACCAGTAGGGGTGTATAAGTGGAAGCGAAAGCTAAACAAGGCCCCGGTGTAAACTATCAGCAGAGGCGAACCGTGTTTTAAATTAGACGATTTGGGTTGGGCGTAGAAATAAACGTTTGAAACAGAGTGATGGATAGATAGAACAAGTTAAATATCATCATTATCCAGATACGCTGAATTGTTAAACACGGTTGGATGCTCATATGAGCAATAGGAGTTGGGTGTAAACGGGACTGCCCAGTATGGGCCAATAGGCCCGCTGCAGTTTCCTCCATTCTTATGTTCTTATGTTCTTATGTATTGTCTAAAATAATACAGTATAATTGATTATTTTACTTCAATTATGACCTTGTGTGATAATAGGACATAGTACCATAATAAACCTTTTCTCGAACTGTTAAATAACTCAACAAAAATAATAATAATCCATTCTAAACAACGGATTATCAGACGTAGATGTCATAATTCAGCTCATCATATTTATCCATACACTCTCGTGTATAAATTCCACCGTCAAAATTTGTATTGTCGGAAGAAGTTTTACTGTCTGAATATCTGTCTAATTCTACAAAAACTCTCCGTTAGTATCCGTCTATTTCCTCTGTTACCTCATCACTTAAGAGTATTACAAAATATTACCACTGACTGTAACACCTGATGTGCAATGTGCATACTCATATTTATAATCCTGTGTATTTTGTAACTGAAAGAAAATACAGGTACAGGAATATTTAGTTACTCTTGCGGTATACAAAATCATGCATCTATCTATCTATCTATCTACTGTATCTATCTATCTATCTATCTATCTACTGTATTTATCTATTTATATCAATTTTATTAACTCACCTGTACCATTAATCATCAGTATATTTATCTTTATCTTCTTTCCATTTTGATTTATTCCTCTTAACAATGTATGTATCTACACCCACAAACATACCTACTATCCACTCCCTACACCCACAAACATACCTACTATCCACGCTCTACACCCACAAACACACCTACTATCCACGCCCCACACCCACAAACAAACCTACTATCCACGCCCTACACCCACAAACAAACCTACTATCCACGCCCTACACACACAAACAAACCTACTATCCATGCCCCACACCCACAAACAAACCTACTATCCACGCCCTACACCCACAAACAAACCTACTATCATACTTTCACCTAAACAAACTTACTATCACCTACACAAACAAACCTACTATCCCGCCTACCTGGCTTAAACCTATCCACACACACCCACAAACAAACCTATCACACTTACACCACAAACAACCTGCTTATCCACACCCACAAACAAACCTACTATCCACGCCCCACACCCACAAACAAACCTACTATCCACGCCCTACACCCACAAACAAACCAACTATCCACTCCCTACACCAACAAACAAACCTACTATCCACTCCCTACACCCACAAACAAACCTACCATCCATGCCTCACACCCACAAACAAACCTACTATACACGCCCCACACCCACAAACAAACCTTCTATCCACGCCCTACACCCACAAACAAACCAACTATCCACTCCCTACACCAACAAACAAACCTACTATCCACGCCCTACACCCACAAACAAACCTACTATCCACGCCCTACACCCACAAACAAACCTACTATCCATGCCCCACACCCACAAACAAACCTACTATCCACGCCCTACACCACAAACAAACCTACTATCCACGCCCTACACCCAAAAACAAACCTACTATCCACGCCCTACACCCACAAACAAACCTACTATCCACGCCCTACACCCACAAACAAACCTACTATCCACGTTCTACACCCACAAACACACACTACCCACCACCTACACCCACAATAGAGTAAAGGAGGAATACAGAGTGTACTTACTCAGGGTAGCCATACCACTCTGGGTGGTTGATCCTTAGTGCAGCAGGAAAGAGAAAAATTATAAGTGGGTCATTCTATTCCTCGTGTGATGGATGGAAGGATGGATGGATGGATGGATGGATGGATGGATGGGAGACTGAATGGGAGGATAGATGGGTAGATGGGTGACTGAATGGGATGAGAGATGGGTAGGTGGGTGAATCGGTGGATGGATAAACAGCTAACTGGATGAATGGACATATGGACTTGGATGGCATATTTGGATGTAAAACCCTACGATATGAAGAACATTTTGGACGTATAAACCCATGACAATTAACACCATTTTGGACTTACATCACAGGAAACAGGTAAAACATTTCTGTGATCGTCCTTCAATAATTCCATATGCCAACCTTACCTGCATTTATCTCAATTACAGTATAAAATTTTAGTGTTAATTTCAGCATCGGAATCAATCAATCAATCAATCAATCTCTCTCTCTCTCTCTCTCTCTCTCTCTCTCTCTCTCTCTCTCTCTCTCTCTCTCTCTCTCTCTCTCTCTCTCTCTCTCAAGATGGAAAATTTCATGACGTAAAATCCGATGAAAACTCGACCCTGTTTATACGTGTTGCTTCGAGGTTTTGTTTTCACGTTAACCTCATGTTTCGTTTCGATAAATGACACATATCACAGGAGGTGAACTACAAACTGAACTTTGACCTGACACCAACGACCGACCGACGGAAGATGGGGCTTCGGGTTTAGTCGTATCCCATTTGAGAGTTTTATGAATGTGAAGCCCCGAATTAGTCAACAAACCCTACAGCTCAATTTGGATTCGAACTTGTGCATCTTGTTCTTGAATCAGAACCTTATCTCACACATATATAGGGGTTAGGTTAGGTTGGGTTGGGTTAGGTTGGGTTAGGTTGGGTTGGGTTAGGTTAGATTGGGTTAGGTTAGGTGAGCCGTGTCCATCACAACCAGACAATTATCCCCGTCCACCAGATCTTCCCTTTAACAAATCAGGCCGCACCTCGATTATGCGGTTCAGTTCTGGTGCCCCTATTATAGAATGGATATAAATTCACTAGAGTCGGTGCAGCGAAGAATGACAAAAATGATTCCGGGACTTAGAAACCTTCCATATCAGGATAGGTTAAAGAAACTTAACTTGCATTCCCTAGAAAGACGAAGAGTGCGGGGAGATATGATAGAAGTATTTAAGTGGGTGAAAGGAATCAATAAAGGGGATATAGATAAAGTTCTTATAATATCCGAGCAGGATAGGACTCGGAGCAACGGATTCAAGTTGGATAAGTTTAGGTTTAGGAGGGAGATAGGAAGAAACTGGTTCACAAATAGGGTGGTGGACGAGTGGAACAAGCTTAGCAACTTTGTAGTAAGTGCGGGAACTCTGGAAAGTTTCAAAAGGAGGCTAGATAGATTCATGGATGATAGAGAGTGGTATTAACTCTCGACAGGAGCTGTCATGCACAGGCCAACCGGCCTATTGCAGACTCCTTATTTTCTTATGTTCTTATGTTCTTAAATCCTCAACATAAAAGACAAATTCACCTCCATGTGTTAAAATCTTACTACACTACATTACCGTCACCACTATACCAAACCTGTGTAATATTAACACACTAATACACTATTAAGACATCACCAAATCCATCAATAAACAGTACATCTTCCTTTACACTTGATTAGAAAGAAAAACAAGAAAATATGCCCAGAATCTCAATTTCATTCACTAACATTACGAAAAATTACAAGAGGTTAAGAGTCAAAGCAAGATATGTACTGTACGCAATGTTGATGTTATTTTGTTCGCCATCATTGTGTCCTAAAGTTAATCTGTTTTGTGAAGTAAATCCTCGGACTTGGGAACAAATCATCATGTGTACCTTTGAGTATTAAGGTCTTGATCCATTTCCTTGATGTCTACCGTTTGGAACAGGTAACACCACCACAATTGTTTTAACCAAGACGAAAACGGACGAAAAAAAAAAGCTTCTACAAATATCAAGTATTAATTTTCTCTCTTTACAGGATCTAATACTCTTGGAAATGTGTTTAAATTAATCTGATTTGTTTTCATTTATTGTCGATCCTTCATAAGAGGACTCGTGGATCCCCCGAGCCTAGCCGGCCATTTTGTTTACATTTTTCGGTCGCTCTAAAATACCATTAAAACAATATTGAGTATAAACGTTTGGCTCAACTGATGATCTCAAACATGTCCCAACATTTTTTTGCCTCAACTCCACATTCTGTAACTCATTTAGGTAGATGTCCCTCACTACACATACACTGGACTATGTGTAATGTTGCAGCTAATGTGTTATCAAGATATTGCACATTATAAGTTCATGTGTGGTCATTATTATATCAAACGGAGGAATTTTAAAGAGCTATTACACCACCTGTATCATTAGTTGTCGCCAGGTGAAGGAATGTTTAGGTAGATTATATTTTATTTACTGTAATTAAAGTTTCAATACCTAAGACGTTCCACTATAAGAGTCTTTCAACCTCAGGTAAGGTCTTAAGACTTTCTACTCTAGGTCTTACACCCTGGAGTAGCTGTATCGTCCACTTAGGTAATTTACTCCACAAGGAACTACAAGTTGCACCTTGATGTAATACTTCATTTACTGCCAAACTTTATAGGGAAATATTTTTTCACAAAGAATTTCAAGTTACAATTTCACATAATAAGTCACATTACAAACGTTCCTTCGGCTTACAGTTAAACTTTGCAATGTCAAGATATTTTTTTCACTGCAGAGGAAAGTATCCGTCATCATCATCATCACCACACACACACACACACACGCGCAAAGACAAAACTCCTGTATCCAGATTCTCAAAAGTTTATAAATTAAATTCTTCCCTAAAATTAAACAGACAATACATCTATTTATCATAGAGTATGTGAACAATATCGACGCCATATTGGTTACCATCTTTGAGTCATATAATTAGTTAGCTTCATAGTGTTAATTATTTAGTTAAATAGGAAAAAATAATCTACTAGCGTGTGTTGTGACCAAAATAAATCAACATTGTATTTACTTTCTCCTCCAGGGGGCACTAAGTCTAGAAAAATGACACAATTGACAGCTACATAAAGTGACTGACCAAGGGTAGATATTGGCTACCTTTTGTGTTACTTTGAGGTCGTAAGAACACACAGAGCTGCTCTTAAGGATGTTTACCACAATACACCTCAACCAGTTTCTCATTCACAAAAGTCAAACAATAAATCTGGTTCAAAAGATACACCGTAAATTTTGTTAGAATACAATAATCAATTACTGTATTATTGCATTGAGGCGAACAGTCTTATGGTGTTAAGATGTGTTCTTAAGCCACGAAGGTAAACAAAAGGTATTCAATATCTGCCTTGGTTGACGATGATCTGTAGACGTTAGCAAGTCCTCCTCCTCCTGCTCTCGAGTAAGGTAAAGAAGGCCTCACCTGACCAAAATTGTTAATTAAGATAGATTACATGAAGATTAACCCTCCCAGCTTATTTCAACTAATGATTAACCTAACGCTACATGGGAAGTTAAATTAGGTTAGATTAAGTTAGGTTAGGTTAGGGTAGGGTAGGGTAGGGTAGGGTAGGGTAGGGTAGGGTAGGGTAGGTCAGGTCAGGTCAGGTCAGGTAGTGCCAGTGTAGTTAATCTTGAGGTTAAATAAACTAGAGGCTAATCTTCACATGAGCCACTAAGACACTTTGACGGAGGCGGTTACGTACAACAGGAAAGCTCTGATAACATATAATGTACAGTATATACCGTTTAAGTTGCGTCAGCAGCTCTATACACCACTTATTGACCTACTCATTCACTGCCGTAGAAATATTTACTTCTAACAGGTTTCTATATGGTTTCCAGTCATTATAATACGACCTTGTAAAATCAAATGATCTAAATTAAACTAAACTTATCCAAATTAAACTTATTAGCTAACAAGTCATTCTAAAACACGATATGAAATCAAATTCTAGATTCAACTTAAACTGTCGTAATATAAGCTATTGCAACTTCGACCATTTTAATTAAGCTAACCCTAAACTCAAATTGGCACGACAAGAAGGAAAAAACACCTTTAATATTATCGTGTAAGAAGCCCCTGTAACCCACTAACTCAAGGTAATGCATCTATATCAATCTACCTGCGTCGGAAGCTCTATACGTGACTATGATCGTTACCCACTGCTGGAGAACATTTGTACTTCTATAATTACCCCTGGAGAAACAATGCACCAATTTACGATTCATTTATTTTATTTTCATTTATTTTTTATTCCTGGTCCATACTGTAAACACCGCCCGCTTGTGAGTCCCGTCAGCCATTTTGATCTAACTTTCGGGGATTCTAAAATAAACTATAAATAAATAAATAAATAAAACAAAGCATCTTTGTTTTCTAATCAAGGCTGTTAATTTGTTATAACCTTCAACATTACTTAGCTAAGGCTGAAGAATTGGCCTGGTGGAGCCAGACGAGAATATTTCAAATCCTAGAGACTTTAAGTGGATGGTCTTACAGGTGGAGGATTTTAATAAGGATAAATACAGCAAGTCTTACAGTTGAATCAGCCAAGTCGAGGAAAACTCTTAAGAGTCATGTAACTTCTACCTGATGTTACCTGTAATCAAGCTAAGGTATATGTAAGAAGAATATTATCTCGTTACTATCCATTCCTCTTCCACTATCCTGCGAGGTGGTGTATTAATAGGCACAGATACTCATGATAAAGAAAGAATAAAGAGAAAGACGCAAGATACCTATAAAATGCGACAGAATATACCCACACATGCGTAATCCTAACCCATCCCAACCCAACCCAACCCAACCCTATCCTACCCTCAGCTTCACCACAGTACACAAAGTCATTCTTGATATCAGAGTGACGCATAAACACCCTGTATCGCCTAAGACACATTTGAATCGGATGGTTCGTTGACGGTTTTATTTCTTCGGTATAAACCAGTGAAGCAATTAGTTCGTGGGAACAGTGAGTCAAAATACTTCACATCAGCTTCGTTTACGACCTCCAGCTGATATTTACTTCTGTTGTCTATATCAATCACATTTTATAATGAAAACAAAAATATGGTTAGTTACTTAAAAATGAAAATAAATCATACTTAGATACTTAGGAGTGAGGAAAAAAGATACTTAAGATACTTAAAAATGAAAACACTCTTTGATACTTAAATTAGGACAAAATAAACGGACATAAAGATTTAACTATGAGCGGTGGATATTACGACATGTACCAGCTATCAATACAGAGGCGCTATTTAGCCGTGAAGTTCTCTCAGAAACCCAACAAGACAATATGTGGTCACGTAAAAATTTCAGGTTAATTTTTAACACCATCCGTCATTTTAAACCTTGGCACCTGTAGATTAAGAAAATATATGGTGATATTTTTTCTGATGGGATAAAGGTCGTATTTGTCCAGAGAAGTAAGAGAGGAAAAAATCACTTGAGAGGCATGACGCACAGAGTGTCTAAGGTGATAAAAGATCATATACTACCATTTGGGTTTTCAAATTAAGTTCATTACATAAAATATCAAACTCATAAAGATTACAAAAGAACAGAACACCATGAGCTCTCTACAGCTATTGTCAGCTGAAAATATGCTGATGTACAGAAGCTACACAATGTTATTGGTGACTGTAATCCCAGGAAAATGATGCTCTTATAAACTTGGTAACTGGAGCTGTAATGCCAGAAAATGCCAAATATGACAATCTATGTGCATATGAAGTTGGAAGACAGAATTATGAAAATTTTGTCAAGGAACGTATTGTTGGTCCATTGAGCATCTGGGAAAAGCTGTCCAAGGTTAATCTGCTGTCGTGGAAAGCAGCAAATAAGACTTCAACCATCAAATTGCTATCACAAGTTATAGAACTTAAGCAGGACATACAGTATATGCATCACAGAAGGGCAGCACTGTACATATCAAGTCACCAGACACTGATGTGTTTGGCATATTAAAGCAGCCTCAACTTGGAGAAAATACAAGTATGATAACAGGAACTGGTGAGCGACGACACATTGGGCAGAGAGCCTTACAGGTTTCCATGCCTTCACAGGATCTGACTGCATTGGAAAATTTGTTGGCAAAGGAAAGAAAGCATGTTGGAGCACTTTGATGAAATCTAACACAAAAGTCCTAGATGCATTCAAGATGCTGAGTAGACCAAATGCCCTCCAGAAGACATGTACAGTATATTGGTCTAGAGGAATTTGTATTTAAGCTCTACTGTCCACGAATGACTTTCACTAAACTGTCAAAACTTAGATGGCATCTCTTCAAGATAACGCAGGCAGAAGCTGGAGAACTACCAGCGACTGCAGCAACTCTAAAGTATCATATATTGAGAGGAAGGTATCAAGCTCTTCTGTAGTCTTGTGATGCAGACAGTGAAATGCTTTCACAATTAGAGCATGGCTGGAAGATTGACAATGACTGTTTCATACTAGTAATATCAGACCAACCACCAGCTCCAGAAGCAATCACAGAACTTGTTAAATGTGGATGTGGCGTCAGGAAATGTGGATCATTGTCATGTTCATACAGAAAGAATCAAAAAGAATAGCATGACATGCACCGAGATGTGTAACTGTCAAGCAGATGATGAGAAATGCCTAAACAAGGTGAAGGAATCTGTTGTACACAGAAGACTCTGATGACGAGGACTGAAGCAATGTCGTAAATAATAACTTGTGACTTGTATACACGTGCTGTATAACACTACAAACTTTAAAAAAATATAAAACGGTGGTTCTAAGCTTTTCAGATAATGGTAATAAGTATATGTTTAATTTCCAGTATTTGTCTTTAGCAATTAATTTTACTTACTGCAATCTCTTCTTTGCCAGAGACAGGATGGCATATATGAGCAACCATGTTTGTAACACACTTAAGATATTATAACAGCATTCATATTATATTACGTTAAATTGTAATGATATAATACTACATGTTCATAGGTTATTAGTCATGTTTTAAGTTACTTAGGAGTTAATGGTAATACGTCTGTGGTTCATTACGCCGCTCTTTGATAAAACTTCTTTAATGGCATAAAACTTATAATAAACCGTTCAGAAAAAATTACACCACAGTTCCTTAATATAGTTTATAAGGATTATTACGATGTATGGTGTCAAAAATTAACATGAAATTTTTACGGGATTACTTAAGCTCCTACACTAAAACCTGCCGACCTAACCTAACCTTTTTTACCCACCTCCACCTACTTACCTAACCTGACATAATCTAACCAAACCTGAAATAATCTAACCTAACCTGACATTATCTAACCTAACCTGATATAATCTAACCTAACATGACATAATCTAACCTAACCTGACGTAATCTAACCTAACCTGACGTAATCTAACCTAACCTGACATAATCTAACCTAACCTGACATAATCTAACCTAACCTGACATAATCTAACCTAACCTGACATAATCTAACCTAACCTGACATAATCTAACCTAACCTGACGTAATCTAACCTAACCTGACATAATCGAACCTAACCTGACATAATCGAACCTAACCTCCCGTCTGACATAAGCTAACCTAATCAAACCTAACTTTCCCACCTACCGACCGTAACCTATCTACTTATTACCTACCTAACCTAACTTAACTTAATCCAACCTGACGTAATCTAACCTAACCTATTGAAACTTAACTTAACCACCTACCTCATCTAACACCACTTTTGTAATCTCTTTGCACTACCGCTCACAGGATGAGTATGGGGGGCACAATAAACTAGCCTCTAACTGGCAAAATTAACAAAACTAACCTAACCTAACCCAACCTGACTTTACCTAACCTGATCTGATCTATCCAACTTAAACATCTTAGAATATATAATAAAGCCGCTAGGCTAATTTAGGCTAAATATGGTTGATTCATATTTCGTTTTGACAGAAATTCCCGGCAAAATAACGTATCTATATTGAGAACCACCGCCATGTTGGTTCCACGTTAACAAGACACGGATACACTACAGAATAACCCGCGTTCGTTTAACCTCAATTACTACAGTTTACTTTATAATCTTACTTCACAATCTTCACTACATCTCACTTCACAATCTTCACTACATCTCACTCCACAATCTTCACTACATCTCACTCCACAATCTTCACTACATCTCACTTCACAATCTTCACTACATCTCACTTCACAATCTTCACTACATCTCACTTCACAATCTTCACTACATCTCACTTCACAATCTTCACTACATCTCACTTCACAATCTTTACCACATCTTACTTCACAATCTTTACCACTTCTTACTTCACAATCTTCACTACATCTCACTTCACAATCTTCACTATATCTCACTTCATAATCTTCACCACATCTCACTTCACAATCTTCACTACATCTCACTTCACAATCTTCACTACATCAACCTTCACAATCTTCACTACATCTCACTTCACAATCTTCACCACATCTCACTTCACAATCTTCACTACATCTCACTTCACAATCTTCACTACATCTCACTTCACAATCTTCACCACATCTCACTTCACAATCTTCACTACATCCCACTTCACAATCTTCACTACATATCACTTCACAATCTTCACTATATCTCACTTCACAATCTTCACTACATCTCACTTCACAATCTTCACTACATCTCACTTCAAAATCTTCACTACATCTCACTTCACAATCTTCACTACATCTCACTTCACAATCTTCACTACATCACACTTCACAATCTTCACTACATCTCACTTCACAATCTTCACCACATCTCACTTCACAATCTACACTACATCTCACTTCACAATCTTCACTACATCTCACTTCACAATCTTCACTACATCTCACTTCACAATCTTCACTACACCTCACTTCACAATCTTCACTACATCTCACTTCACAATCTTCACTACATCTCACTTCACAATCTGTACCACATCTCACTTCACAATCTACACTACATCTCACTTCACAATATTCACTACATCTCCCTTCACAATCTTCACTACATCTCACTTCACAATCTTCACGACATCTCACTTCATAATCTTCACTACATCTCACTTCACAATCTTCACTACATCTCACTTCACAATCTTCACTACATCTCACTTCACAATCTTCACTACATCTCACTTCACAATCTTCACTACATCCCACTTCACAATCTTCACTACATCTCACTTCACAATCTTCACTACATCTCACTTCACAATCTTCACTACATCTCACTTCACAATCTTCACCACATATCACCTCACAATCTTCACTACATCTTACTTCACAATCTTCACTACATCTCACTTCACAATCTTCACTACATCTCACTTCACAATCTTCACTACATCTCACTTCACAATCTTCACTACATCTCACTTCACAATCTTCGCTACATCTCACTTCACAATCTTCACTACATGTCACTTCACAATCTTCACTACATCTCACTTCACAATCTTCACTACACCTCACTTCACAATCTTCACTACATCTCACTTCACAATCTTCACTAACACCATCCTTCATCACTACATATAACAACATCCATCATCACTACTTATAACACCATCCATCATCATCACTACATATAACACTATCCATCATCACTACATATTACACGATCCATCATCACTACATATAACACCATCCACCATCACTACGTATAGAACCATCCATCACGATATATAACACCATCCAACATCACTACATATAACACCAACCATCATCACTACATATAATATCATCCATCATCACTACATATAACTCCATCCATCATCACTACATATGACACCATCCAGCATCACTACATATAACACTACCCATCATCACTACATATAACATCATGCATCATCACTACATATAATACCATCCATCAACACTACATATAAAACCAACCTATCATCACTACATATAATATCATCCATCATCACTACATATAACACCATCCAACATCACTACATATAACACCACCCATCATCACTACATATTACATCATCCATCACTACATATAACTCTATCCATCATCACTGCATATAACACCATCCAGCATCACTACATATAACACCAACCATCATCACTACATATAACATCATGCATCATCACTACATATAACACCATCCATCACTACATATAGAACCATCCTATCATCACTACATATAATATCATCCATCATCACTACATATAACACCATCCAACATCACTACATATAACACCACCCATCATCACTACATATAACATCATCCATCATCACTACATATAACTCTATCCATCATCACTACATATAACACCATCCAGCATCACTACATATAATACCAACCATCATCACTACATATATCATCATGCATCATCACTATATATAACACCATCCATCATCACTACATATATTACCCTCTTATCGTCACTACATATAACACCATCCATCATTACTACATATAACGCCATCCTTCATCACTACATATAACACCATCCATCATCTCTACAAACACCAGTCCTCAACTATAGTGATAAACAGAGCTTCATTTTGTTGTCAATTTCTTTAAATTCCAACCTTATTAAACCGTAATTCTTTCTGTTTGGTCAAATTTTGATTTAACCTCAGTGAGAAAGCTGTTAGTGTCAGTACATCACAATGGTGTTCCGACGCACTGTATCGAAGGTGTCTGAGGTGGAGGTGAAGGCTTGCAAGGATTTCGTTGTAGACTTCGACACCAGCTTTGTGGTGGTTGCAACAAACATCTACCCTGGTGTGGCCCCTAAGCAGATTCGACCATTGTTTGAGGAATGTGGACAGATCGACCTATTTGTGATGCCCGCAAAAGACAACAAAAATGAACACTGTGGCTTCGCATACATCCGATACTTTGACGAAGCCTCCTGTGATAAGGCTGTTGGACGATTGGATGGTGACAGCATTGGCCGCAGCCGAAAATCAACTAACAAGCTGGAAGTTAACTACTACAGTGCCCATGGTACCTTGAACAACCTTGACCGCCAAGCTGCTGAGTTCATTGTTCTATCCAATGTTGCCGACCAACAACCCGCCTCTATCCTTAAGAAGACCAACGTACGCACTACCGTTGCCAAGTCAGTTACCTTCAATTATGACAATTTGGGCGGCATCAGGGAGCGCGAAACTTCCACAGCTACTTACACTCTGTCTGTACCTCCCAACCAATGAATCTAACTCAACTGCTGCCATCGAATAAGAAAATGTCACCAATAGTTGTACCTCTGGGAACCTGGAGGGAGGCACCAACCCTGATGAAGGCTCAGTAATATCTACCATGTTATTTAAACACTTATAACATCATCCATCATCACTACATATAACACCATCCATCATCACTACATATAACACCATCTATCATCACTACATATAACATCATCCATCATCACTACAGATCGGTAGAGTAGTTTTCGAGATTCTCGTGCGGACACACAAGCAAACACACACACACACACACAAACAGACATACTTCTTTGTTTTATATCGATAGAAGATAGATCATCACTACATATAACACCACCCATCATCACTACATATAACATCATCCATCATCACTACATATGACACCACCCATCATCACTACATATAACATCATCCATCATCACTACATATAACATCATCCATCATCACTACATATAACACCATCCATCATCACTACATATAACATCATACATCATCACTACATATAACACCATCCATCATCACTACATATAACATCATCCATCATCACTACATATAACACCATCCATCATCACTACATATAACATCATCCATCATCACTACCTATAACACCATCCATCATCACTACATATAACACGATCCATCATCACTACAGATCGGTATAGTAGTTTCCGAGATTCTCGTGCGGACACACAAACACACACACAAACAAAAATACATACTTCTTTGTTTTATATATATAGATACAAGAAACAAAAATCTTTAATTATTTATTAATTGTAAGTTTTAAGGTTTTCCTGGAACCATTGGCAGGAAATAAGGACACTTGAACCTTGAAATCTTACTGTCGTCATAATTATTTATAATAACCTGTCGATGTTTATTTCCGGGTTAAAGTAAAAGCAAGGTTTTGTCTGGACTATTATCATATAGACAGTTGCTGGTTGACGATACTGAAGGCCTATACAGGTGTGTGGTGCTTGTGCTTGGTGATGCTTCGTTTATGAGAGATAATCCCAGGAGTGAACTTTGTTCTGAAAGGACAAACAAAAAAGTCATTAGTTATCGTTGTCTCGGAAGTGTTTATATGTCGGTCACTCTTGTGTTGTCGATGTGTCCACCCCACAGAGTTATTGCGTGAAGTGACACATTAGACTTCAATTAAAGATCCTCTCCTCTCCATATGGAAGCTGTTCACACCTCTTGACAGTATTTGGTCTGACATTTAGTTATAAAGGTCGTTTTTTGTCTAGTTCATCTTCCTATGAAAATTAACAATTCATATCACGTTTTAGAGTTGTATGTTCTTCAAGCCAATTAACACAGTACAGGTAACACCAGAGTCAGGCAGGTACAGTGTTAAGCGTCGTAGTCTACTGCTGTCTTACTGAGTAACGATGATGAAGTAAAGTGGGAAATGACTTTGCCATGAGAGAGGAGAGGAAAGAGAGAAGGAAAGAATAGAAACGGGAAGTAAAGTAGTAGGGAGTAATAGCAGGTGGGCTGTCCACCTAGCTGAGTCGAGGTGATTGGTTGGGGTGGTGGCCATACACAGCACGCTCCTGCTCGCTCAAGGGAGGCTGGGGTGGGGGGAGCTAAGCTAGTTAGGCATTCAGTACTGTATTGTGTGTTAATTTATGTAAGTTAAATGGTGGTGTTATTTTTTCATGTATTGTATAAAGTGAGTCTCTTTTTTTATATAATAACTCACCTGAAGTGTCGCCCCAGGAAAAGGTAACAGAGACCTTAATGACACAGGTAGATTGTCACTCCCCTCGCTGCCCAGCGTATCCCACCTGAAGATTAACCATCCCGGCGATACCTGGGTGGGGGGCTTAAGTATAATATATACTCTTATATAATAATGTTGATGCTATAATACACTGGCAGTCATAGTACAGTACATGTGTTGCCTTTATTGAGTTGAGTTTTGTATTTTTAGAAAAAGAGAGAGAAATCTGAGCAACATAATATGGAGAGAGAGAGAGAGAGAGTGAGAGAGTGTATTACATTGCCACACCTGATTCCTTCCTGGTGTATATTTTTACCACCTCTGGTACAACTGTGTCTCTTACCGATCTATTTTGCACTGTCGCTTCCTGCCTTTCATCTTCCACCTTTCATCTTCTCCTTCATCTTCTTCTCCCCATCGTCTTTCTCCTCCATCTTACCCCTTCATCTTCCCTCCCTTCTTCCTCCCTTCCATCTCCCCCATTCATTTCTTCCCCCTTCATCTTCCTTTCCCCTATATTTTACCCCTCCATCTTCCCTCCTTTTACCTTCCTCCTTCGGTCTTCTCCTTTCTTTTCCACCAATCTCCTTACCTTCCACTGCTGTCTTAGTCCATTACTGTTTTAAGAAATTTAGTTTTTTCAAGGATTTCGATATTTCATTCACTTACAATTCTTTTTTGTTTTAATTTCATTTTCTCACTCCTGATTCAAGTGATTCAAGAGATGCAGATAATTTGAAATATCCAGCCCTTATAATGTCTTTAGTGCCTCCAGCCCTTATAATGTCTTTAGTGCCTCTTAAACTTGGGTAAATATTATTCCATTAAGTTTTTAAACAAATACACGACTCAGACACGTTGGTATTATAATCACAAAGCAAAGATATCGAGAAGTTGTGACGCTTCATCTGTACAACCAGTTGAGAATAAACTTTCCTTCTCTAAAAGTTACAAGAAATGAGGGATAGTTTCTCGCCAGGGGGCACAGCGCTGTGAGAGAAGAATTAAATAAGCCTGATTAGCTAAGAAGACGACCAGGGGTAAGAAATGGTCCGTCTTGAGGATGTGGTTCAGGAGGTGAGGTGAAGATATAAACCTCGAAGACGTCATAAAACACAGAGATGACACTATTTCTAACCTTCCCAAGTCTCTAGTGGGTGGCAGGTGATCACCAACATGAAATACACCAACATAAAATACACCAACATGAAATACACCAACATGAAATGCGCCAAAATGAAATAGAAGATGCCAAGTGAGGTTGATTATGACTCAGACAGTAACCATAGCAGGACCTAAAAACAGCCAAGACTGTTCTAAAATGAGAACTTAAATTATAATTTCTGCCCAAGAGTGCGAGTGAGTGAACTTTAATTTCCATTATAGTACAGTATAAAACTTTAATGAGTTTATCTTCAACGTGATCTTAAATTTTAGTGGGTGAATTTTTTCATTGGATTATTAAGTCTTTGAGAATAACATTTTAAGGCGGCCATTTAGTGTCATCATGCTGTAAGATGTAGATACGCTCCAAAAAGTATGTTTGCGATTTTGTGTTAGACGATATGACACAACAGACAAAGGATTTTGACGACCCTACCGAGACAACAGGAGTCACAGTGTTCATTTTGAAATTCATCGGTCTCCTCCTTAAAGGCACTTTTGGAGTGTTTGTTTACAACTCCTAGTGGTTAATGTGATGCAGCAGTGTACAGCTCATAGTCCATAAGGTGTTTCTTAGGCCAGACCCTTGAGAGTACAGTGGGTGGTTACACTACTCACCTGCCTTACACTCTCCCTGATGCTTTTGTTAGATGTTGAAACAGGAACTGTGGATCAACCTATACAGGTTCTCCTTTTACTTTCACACAAACAATAGATTTAACATGTTGCCTAAGTACTTTGATGAAACAATAAGCACAAATGTGTTATCGTCATGATCCGCCTTATGTGATTATATTGCCAGTTGATGTGGGCCCGACCGTGTTTTGACACACTGACTGGCCTCGTGTTAATTTATTCTCACTTAACATACTTTTTTCGTACCTGAACTCCTCGACCGAACGCTCTTAAAGTTTGTAGAGAAGTTGAAACAGGTCTTATTGATATTCGTGTAGGCAGATTGATAGAGGTCCCAGCAATAAGAGAGTACAGCCGGGTCCTGCTGGAGACACTGAACACATTTCAGTTATTACATCTGGAAATACACGATCACTCACCAAAGAAAACGAAGACAATTTTACCAACTAATATGGTCGAGGTTCTGTAGATATGGGCCACAGCTCACGTACGGTCTCTATCTGATCTTCTCGACCAGTGTAACAAGAAAGATCTTTACAAACACTATAATATGTAGTCAACGTGCAGTGACTCAGTAATAACTTATTGCTCCTTTGATTCAAGTGTTCGACAACAAGCCGAATATGTTCCCTCTGTTCCTTTGACTATCTTGTGTGTACGATCTTGTGGACTGGGGCGTGATCACGATCAATGGATTTGTCCCTGTCGTATCCTCTTTACCTATCCTATCCCCCCTTGTCTCTATTAACCTTAATATATCATCACTCTCTCTCCCCTACTCTCCTTCCCTGCTTCCTCTACCACTATCTCCACCTCCTCTTTCCTTCCCCTTCCACAATTATTATATCCTCATATCTATGTCTGTCATTCTCTTTATCTGTTCCTACTTCTTTCACTATATCTCTCTATCCCCTCAGCCTAAATCACAATGGCTACAAGAACGAGAGCTTATGTTGGTAAAAGAGGAATTTTTGAACACCATGACAAATGTATATTTTTTGATGACTTAGGGAGAACGTGTGGCGTGATTAGTGTAGAAGAGGAGATTGTCACACCCTTCTACCCAGTTTTGTTAGTCTCTTATGCCCCACCCTGCCAGTCCTCATACCCTACCCTTCTAGTTCCTCATACCCTACCCTGTTAGTCCCTCATGCCCTACCCTGTTAATCCCTCATACCCTACCATTCCAGTCCCTCATATTCCACCCTACCAGATCCTCATACCTCACCCTTCCAGCCTGTCTTTGTGTCCCAACCAAATTAAGTTCTGTAAAAATCTACCTGATGTCTTTCGCCTTACCTTACCATCATCTCCCAATTGGTTGTCTTGTAAATAGTAGATCGATGCCCTGGAGTCTCTGGTAGTTTCAATAAGTCTGGAGCCCAACTCATTAAGGAACTTCAGGGTGCTGTCATGCTGGGGAGGGATGGAGAGGGAGCTGCATTATGCTGTCATGCAGGGGAGGGAGGGAGAGGGAGCTGCATTATGCTGTCATGCTGGGGAGGGGGGAGAGGGAGCTGCATAATGTTGTCATGCTGGGGAGGGAGGGAGAGGGAGCTGCATTATACTGTCATGCTGAGGAGGGGGAGGAGCATTATGCTGTCATGCTGGGGGAGGGAGGGAACACGTGTGCTGTCATGCTGGGGAGGGATGGAGAGGGAGCTGCATTATGCTGTCATGCAGGGGAGGGAGGGAGAGGGAGCTGCATTATGCTGTCATGCTGGGGAGGGGGGAGAGGGAGCTGCATAATGTTGTCATGCTGGGGAGGGAGGGAGAGGGAGCTGCATTATACTGTCATGCTGAGGAGGGAGGGAGGGCTGCATTATGATGTGTCATGCTGGAGGAGAGAGAGCTGCACGTGTGCTGTCATGTATGCTCAGGAAGGAGGGAGGAACTGCATTGCTGTCCAAGCTGGGGGAGGGGGAGGAGGGGGCTTCCATTATGCTGTCATGCTGGGAAGGAGGAGGGAGCTGCATTATGCTGTCATGCTGGGGAGAGGGAGAGCTGCATTATGCTGTCATGTGGGGAGGGATGGAGGGAACTGCATTGTGCTGTCATGCTGGGGGAGAGAGGGAGAGGGAGCTCCATTATGATGTCATGCTGGGAGGGATGGAGGGGCGCTGCATTATGCTGTCATGCTGGGGAGTGGAGGAGAGAGGCTGCTCTTTGTGTCATGTACTGGGGAGGGGAGGGAGGAAGGCATACCATGCATCATGCTGGGGAAGGGAGGAGAGGGAGCTGCATTATGCTGTCATGCTCGGGAAGGAGGGAGAGGGAACTGCATTATGCTGTCAAGCTGGGGATGGAGGGAGATGGAGCTGCATTATGCTGTCATGCTGGGGAGAGAGGGAGAGGGAGCTGCATTAAGCTGTCATGCTGGGGAGGGATGGAGAGGGAGCTGCATTATGCTGTCATGTGCTGGGGGAGGAGGGAGAGGGGCTGCATTATGCTGTGTGCTGCTGGGGATGGAGGAGAGGGAGCTGCATTATGCTGTCATGCTGGGGAGGGAGGGAGGAGGGCGCTACGTGCTGTCATGCTGGGAAGGGAGGAGGGTGCTGCATTATGCTGTCATGCTCAGGAAGGAGGAGGAACTGCATTATGCTGTCAAGCAGGGGGAGGGAGGGAGAGGGAGCTGCAGTATGCTGTCATGGAGGGGAGGGAGGGAGAGGGAGCTGCATTATGCTGTCATGCTGGGGAGGGAGGGAGAGGGAGCTGCATAATGTTGTCATGCTGGGGAGGGAGGGAGAGGGAGCTGCATTATACTGTCATGCTGAGGAGGGAGGGAGGGAGAGGGAGCTGCATTATGCTGTCATGCTGGGGAGGGAGGGAGGGAGAGGGAGCTGCATTATGTTGACATGCTGGGGAGGGAGGGAGAGGGAGCTGCATAATGTTGTCATGCTGGGTAGAGAGTGAGAGGGAACTGCATTATCCTGTCATGCTGGGGAGAGAGGGAGAGGGAGTTGCATTATGTTGTCATGCTGGGGAGGGGGGTAGAGGGAGCTGCATTATGCTGTCATGTCGGGGAGGGAGGGAGAGGAGGTCGCATTATGCTGCATGCTGCATTAATATGATGCAGCATAACTCCAGCAGTCTCACTACAGCTTTGTATGTTTACTGTATGTTTACAGTCGAATGAAAACCTGAGAGACTACTCAATATAAGTCCTTTCATTATCATTGTCACGGACACGGACACAAGAATTCAATGGATCTAAGTAACGAAAATAAGGAATAATTTAAGTTGTTGTCAAAGACTTTCATATGATTATTGTTTATAACTGAAGGTCTTGGAACTATTTTATCACAACAAAGAAATATAATGCAGTAAAACATGGACAGTGACGAAGTACAATAAAGAACAAACACAAACTGTGACATAGAGAACATCCAAGATACAGGAAGACAAACAATAGTAAAATGACAAGGACAGTCATGAGGACACTGAAGGTGAAATAACAAAAGATACCTGGAGGAGTTGTTATAAATATTGATTTATGTTTTTAACTTTTTGTACTTTTTTGAAGATTTTGTTTTCTCCATAATACAAAAATATCGGTTAATATTCGTTTTTATTCCAATAGGTATTTGGCATTTTTTACCATTATCACTAGGATTATTTTCAGGTTAGGTCAGGTGAGGTCAGGTAAGGTAGGTTAAAGAATACCAAAATACAAAAAAAAAAAAATATCTACCAATTGGGGAAATTGGGATGAAAATTTTTTTTTACCCAATTTTCTCCAAGAGGTGTAAGATGATCTTGCAGCTTCATACAAATTCACTAAACAACAATAATAATCCAAGAGTTAGTAAGGCATCACCTGGTCATGTTAAGCCCACCTGGTGAAGATAAACATGTTGGTAATGTTTGTATCGTGACTGAACCACCTCACACAGCAGCCCTGAGGCTTTAGGCCACTGACTTAAGTGCTTACATTATACAAAATAACGCTCTGTAATGGCCGATGATGCTGTTTTGGTTGTCTAATTGTAGTTTCCAACACGGTAATTACAGCAGGTATCTTTTTATTATCCTGCCATTAAAATAATTAAGTGAATTTATAGACTTACGTAACATCATGAAAGTATAAACCGATGAATTAAAATTAAATAATTATCTTATAAAACAACTAATCGATTTAATTTTCCTTTGAGAGTTAAAGGGATAAAATACACACTAACTGGAGTCTAACTAACCTGGTGTGACTCCTCTCCGCCCCACCCAACACATAATCATCCACTCCAGGTAACCTTACACCGCCTAATGGAGCCAAACCTAATAGAATCACACCGAACTTATCCAAATAAACTTTTCAGTGGGTAACCTTGACTCTACCACACCTTGGCTTTAGACGCTAGTATAAGTCTGGCTGGAGGGACCGTAGTCATTATAAGGGAAGCTTTTTAATAATAGCCATTACCTGCCTCCCGTTAACACTAATGAAATGTTCCTAAAATTAAACAAACTACAATTAAATCCAAATCCTTTTGAATATTTACATAATTTACTGGAGTGTTTCATTATGTTAGTGTGGGGGGCGTTTGTTGTGGCCGGGACTCCTCTTCAGATAATATAAATACAGATAATGTTGTTTTAATAAGTAATCTCTTAATGAAAATGTAGAGAAAATTGGTCAACAAATCTTAACAGTTATCCTGATTTCTTAAAGAACAATAGAGGAATAAGAAGAGGAGGAGGAGGGAAAGAAAAGAAAGCATAAAGAAAACAATATAACAAAGATGAACAACAGAGAAAAAATGAAGAGTAAGATGAAAGAAACTTAGACTGATCAAAAAGACGTATAACAATCTGATTAAAACTAATCACTATATTAGATCAGATCAGATCAGATCAGATCAAGGTTAGGTTAGTTTTGGTTAGATAAGGTCAGGTTAGGCTAGGCTAGGCTAGGCTAGGCTAGGCTAGACTTGTTTTACACAAGGTTAGGTTAGGTTAGGTTAGGTCAGGTTAGACTAGGCTAGCCTAGGCCAAGGTGGGTGGAGCTTTGCTGACGTCAGCAGGCAGACTTCCTCGCCTACCTCTCACCTCTTATAAACAGAACATTTTATGGTTCTATATACTGTACTTTGTTATCTCAGTATCTCACATAGAAAATAATACTAATAGAGAGTTTAATCTTGCATATAACTTTAGCTAAGGACACCAGTCAGTGTGGTGGGTGATACACAGAAGGAAAGGTTAAAAGAAAAACAATGTATTTCAGTTATAGTCTTGTATTTAAATAACTGCAGCTTAAGATAGGGTAATGATGACTATATATACAGTTGCCTACAGGAGTTCTTTTCCTCCCTGTTTGTCCATTATACTAATAATGTAGACATGAGGTGACAGGAGTTATGACTTCATATGATAAGTGTTACAGCCACTGACAACAGATTATCAGATTATGGGTGGTGGGGGGGGGCAGTTAGAGCAGGTGATCACAGGTGCTGCCTTTGCCTCCAGGTGTGAGTGATGTGACAGGAATTATGACCTCACAAGACAAGTGTTACCTTCACTGACACTTGTTTCATCAAAAGATTAAACACGTAGACGTTTACAGTCATCCATAGACTCACATTTATGGTACAACAGTTGCAGAAGTGCATGCAACACACCTGGTTCCACATTGAGCTGAGAATCCAACGATGCAGTGTACTGATAGATGGGAAACGAAATTGACTTCTATCAGGCAAGTAGTGATAAGCTTTCGGGCTTAAGCTGCGAAAGGTCAGTACTCGACTGATATCCTCCTCAGACCAGTATATTACAGGGACACCAGTTGAGAACAAAATCACTTGGGAAGAGAAAAAAAACTACTAAAAACATCATTAGTCGCAGCAGTAGCCTTGATAAAAGTATTTTCTCTTTGGTCTTGCAAATAAATCCTCTCCTTCTCCCATCCTTTTTTTTTCTCAGTGAGAGGAACATCTCTCTCCCTCCTTACATCATCCAGTTCACGTTGTAAATCCACAGTGATCAGAACTGGTCTCTCTTCCTCTGACTTGTCTGCTACTATTAATGTTCCTATGTCCAATAGGGCACAGAGAGAGAGAGAGAGAGAGAGAGAGAGAGAATTGTAACTATGTACAATTGCCTACAGGATAACCTTTCCTCCCTGTTGTGCTCATTATATTAATAATGTAGACATTAGGTGAGGTTCTTAGATTAGACTTTTTGTGCAAGAGATAGGAAACGTAGGACTTAGGTGTGTTCTCCTGTGGCTGGGATAGGGCATGTAGCTGAGAGGATAGATAGAGTCTTGTCAGGGAAGTACCAATCCGGTAGTGTGTCTTAGAGTAGGAGGCAACGACAAAGGAAAGGTTAGGAGTGAGGAACTTTTCAGCAGGTATAGGGAGGCATTAGGGAAGATTAGTGATAGGGTAGGGAACCCAATAGTATGTGGTGTCTCGTCTAGAAGAGGAGTTGGCGGTGAAAGGCTGTCCAAGGCAATTGCTATAAATTGCGGACTGGAATAAAAAAACATTGTGTAAGCAATGGTTGGGCGTTCATTGATAACTGGCGACGATTCTACGGCAACGACTACCTGTACAGTCGTGACGGGGTACACTTGTCTGGAGCGTGAAATTGTCACTCCGAAAGGGAAGTTTCGCCAGTAGATAGAGGGGAGTATAATTGGTTACTCAGAACAAGGGGTAAAACAGGACCAGGGAAGGGTAGGTTTAAATGTGTACTATACAAACAGTAGGAGCATTAGAAATAAAATAGACTTGCTGAGAGCGGTTGTATGTACTGAGAATGTAGACGTCATAGTAGCCACCTAAACCTGGATGAATCTGGCGAGCAAGAACTTTTATCTGAGTAACACAAAGAAGGGTACAACCTTTTTCACAAGGACAGGGAAGGTAGGAAGGGGGGAGGAGTTGCACTCTTCGTCAGAGATACATTAAAATGGTGCATTAATAATACAATACAGGGTGAAATAGGAACTGAGTCTGTATGGGTAGAAATGGCAGAAAAAAGCGAAAACTAATTATGGGAGTGATTTACCGGCCCCCAAGTCTTGGGAAAGAAGCAACTCAGCCCATATGGCAGGAAATGAGTAGGGCAGCAATATACAACAACCTATGCATTATGGGGGATTTCAACTTCAGAAATATTGACTGGGACAACATTGTAGGTGACTATGAATCTGAAGACTTCTTAGACGCAGTACAGGACAATTTTTTGAATCAACTACTTACAGAACCTACTAGAGGTGACAATATATTAGACCTAGTATGAACAAATAAAGAAAATATTATCAGAGATATCACAATAGGGGAAGAACTTGGGAACAGTGATCACAGAGAAATCAGGTTTACCCTAAATTTGGAAAGGAAAAATAATGAAAATATGGTCAGAGTCCCAGACTTTCCATCTGCGGATTATGAGGGGTTAAGAAGGTACCTAGGCTTAGTTTAGAGTGTGTTGTATACACAATGTCCCGAGAAAGCAGTCATGATTATAAGAACCAATTTCGTCTTTCACTGCTTTTGAAGGCTATTGACTTAAGGGGAGGGGGGGGGGTGAGAGGCGTGGCCTAGAATGGCGGACAGGTGTAACACTTGTCATTAATTAATAAAGAGCTTGTAAGCTGGTAAGATTAATTCGTCTAGGAATAAGTCTCCTTTGTGAGTCAGCTCATTCACAACTTGATAACTCGGTTAAGCGGGATGTTTCCAGAAGTTGCTAACCATGTTAACAAGTTTAGC
>NW_024746418.1:0-7677 GCF_018991925.1 Homarus americanus | reverse complement strand
GACACAGACACAAAGAGACTGACAGAGACACAGACACAGAAAGACTGACAGAGACACAGACACAGAGAGACTGACAGAGACACAGATACAAAGAGACTGACAGAGACACAGTCACAGGGAGACTGACAGATACACAGACACAGAGAGACTGACAGAGACACAGACACAAAGAGACTGACAGAGACACAGACACAAAGAGACTGACAGAGACACAGACACAAAGAGACTGACAGATACACAGACACAAAGAGACTGACAGAGGCAGAGACACAAAGAGACTGACACAGACACAGACACAAAGAGACTGACAGAGACACAGACACAGAAAGACTGACAGAGACACAGACACAGAGAGACTGACAGAGACACAGATACAAAGAGACTGACAGAGACACAGTCACAGGGAGACTGACAGATACACAGACACAGAGAGACTGACAGAGACACAGACACAAAGAGACTGACAGAGACACAGACACAAAGAGACTGACAGAGACACAGACACAAAGAGACTGACAGACAGAGACAGACACAGAGAGACTGACAGAGACAGACACAGAGAGACTGACAGAAACAGAGACACAGACACAGAGAGACTGACAGAGACACAGACACAAAGAGACTGGACAGAGACACACACACAAAGGACTGACACAGACAGAGACACAGACACAAAGAGACAGACAGAGACACAGACACAAGAGACTGACAGAGACACAGACACAAAGAGACTGGACAGAGACACAGACAAAGAGAGGCTGCCAGAGACACAGACACAAAGAGACAGACAGAGACACAGACACAAAGAGACTACAGAACAGAGACACAAAGAGACACAGCGAGAGTGACAGAGAAACAGACACAGACACAAAGAGACTGACAGAGACACAGACACAAAGAGACTGACAGAGACACAGACACTGGAAAGAGACTGACAGAGACATGGACACAGACACAAAGAGACTGACAGAGACACAGACACAAAGAGACTGACAGAGATACAGACACAGACAAAAGATACTGACAGAGACACAGACACAGACACAAAGAGACTGACACAGACACAAAGAGACTGACAGAGACACAGACATAAACACAAAGAGACTGACACAGACACAGACACAAAGAGACTGACAGAGACACAGACACAGACGCAAAAAGACTGACAGACACAGACACAGAGAGACTGACAGAGACACAGGCACAAAGAGACTGACAGAGACAGAGACACAAAGAGACTGACAGAGACACAGACACAAAGAGACTGACAGAGACACAGACAAAAGAAACTGACAGAGACACAGACACTGTTACGAGTGAGAGTTCAGTGGTTGGTTGTGGATTCGCAACGTGAACGTCTTTTGTTTGTGACGTCATTTCAGCTCGCTTTGTTTATCTCCGAAGCCGCGTGACGCAAGTTTGGGCCGGCAGTGATAAGTTAAGTGTTTCCTTTCTTATTGTACAGTATATTTCTAGTGGTACAACGTGTAAACCTTGCTCGACTTTTAGAACACCAAGTATTATTTGTGAATGATTGTTCCTAATCATATTTTAGAATTCCACGGAATTTTTTTTTTATTTATGAGGTTTCGTGTGGTGAATATACCACGTTGTTCATGTGGTTGTTAAACTATATAAGTGTTTAGTCTTTACATTTATGTTCATTATTTTGTCATTTGGTTGAGTCACTTATTTGATCAGATTTAGTTTGTATTTGTTTATTTTTGTACGTAACTGATATATTTGTTTTATTGTTTGTTTGTTAATATATTCTGTAATTAAATTTGCTGCATGTATTTCAATATACCCCATAGTAATGAGGTGATGATTTTGGTGGGATCTATTCCTTGGGGCTGTAATACAAAGAGAAGTTTAATTTGTGATTTTGTTACAACCTAAGAGGCCAAGGGTCGTAACAGACACAAAGAGACTGACAGACGCACAGACACAGCGAGACTGACAGAGACACAGACACAGAGAGACTGACAGAGACAGAGACACAGACACAAAGAGACTGACAAACACACAGACACAGAGAGACCGACAGAGACACAGACACAGAGAGACTGGCAGAGACACAGACACTGACACAAAGAGACTGACAAACACACAGACACAGAGAGACCGACAGAGACACAGACACAGAGAGACTAGCAGAGACACAGACACAGAGAGACTGACAGAGACACAGACACTGACACAAAGAGACTGGCAGAGACACAGACACAGACACAGAGAGACTGGCAGAGACAGAGACACAGACACAGAGAGACTGACAGAGACACAGACACAGAGAGACCGACAGAGACACAGACACAGAGAGACTAGCAGAGACACAGACACAGAGAGACTGACAGAGACACAGAGAGACTGGCAGAGACACAGACACAGAGAGACCGACAGAGACACAGACACAGAGAGACTAGCAGAGACACAGACACAGAGACTGACAGAGACACAGACACAGACACAGAGAGACTGGCAGAGACACAGACACTGACACAAAGAGACTGGCAGAGACACAGACACAGACACAGAGAGACTGGCAGAGACAGAGACACAGACACAGAGAGACTGACAGAGACACAGACACAGAAACAAAGAGACTGGCAGAGACACAGACACTGACACAAAGAGACTGGCAGACACAGGCACAAAGAGACTGACACAGACACAGACACGAAGAAACTGACAGACACAGACACAGAGAGACTGGCAGAGACACAGGCACAAAGAGACTGACACAGACACAGACACGAAGAAACTGACAGACACAGACACAAAGAGACTGGCAGAGACACAGACACAAAAAGATTGAAAGACAGAGACACAGAGAGACTGAGAGACAGAGACTCAGACACAGACACAAAGAGACTGGCAGAGACACAGACACAAAAAGATTGAAAGACAGATACACAGAGAGACTGAGAGACAGAGACACAGACACAGACACAAAGAGACTGACAGAGACACAGACACAAAAAGATTGAAAGACAGAGACACAGACACAAAGAGACTGACTGACACACAGACACAAAGAGACTGACTGACACACAGACACAAAGAGACTGACAGAGTCACAGACACAAAGAGACTGACAGAGACAGAGACAGACACAGAGAGACTGACAGAGACACAGACACAGAGAGACTGACAGAGACACAGACACAGAGAGACTGACTGACACAGACACAAAGAGACTGACAGAGTCACAGACACAAAGAGAGACTGACAGACACAGACACAAAGAGACTGACGGAGACACAGACACAAAGAGACTGACAGAGACACAGACACAAAGAGACTGACAGAGACACAGACAAAGAGACTTACAGAAACACAGACACAAAGAGACTGGACAGGCACAGACACGAAGAAACTGACAGACACAGACACAGACAGAGAGACTGACAGAGACAGAGACACAGACACAAAATACTGACAGAGACAGAGACACAGACAAAAGGACTGACAGAGTCACAGACACAAAAAGACTGACAGAGACACAGACACGAAGAGATTGACAGAGACACAGACACAAAAATACTGACAGAGACAGAGACACAGACAAAAAGGGACTGACAGAGTCACAGACACAAAAAGACTGACAGAGACACAGACACGAAGAGATTGACAGAGACACAGACACAAAGAGACTGACAGAGACACAGACACAGAGAGACTGACACAGACACAGAGCGACTGACAGAGACACAGACACAGAGAGACTGACAGAGACAGAGACACAGACACAAAGAGACTGCCAGAAATAACATACTCATTAACACAATTACTCATGTTAGTTGTGTACAAATCAGGTGTTTGTCGTCACGTTCCAGAGTTTCATTTAACAGTGTTTAGTGCTGTGATGTTGACGAGACCACTAAACAAATAGGGACCTGACTAACAAGAACGAGACCTGTAGTCCTATATATCTGAAAACGAGACCTGTAGACCTGTATATCCGAGAACGAGACCTGTAGACCTGTATATCCGTGAACGAGACCTGTAGACCTGTATATCCGAGAACGAGACCTGTAGACCTGTATATCCGAGAACGAGACCTGTAGACCTGTATATCCGAGAACGAGACCTGTAGACCTGTATATCCGAGAACGAGACCTGTAGACCTGTATATCCGAGAACGAGACCTGTAGACCTGTATATCCGAGAACGAGACCTGTAGACCTGTATATCCGTGAACGAGACCTGTAGACCTGTATATCCGTGAACGAGAGACCTGTAGACCTGTATATCCGAGAACGAGACCTGTAGACCTGTATATCCGAGAACGAGACCTGTAGACCTGTATATCCGAGAACGAGACCTGTAGACCCTGTATATCCGAGAACGAGACCTGTAGACCTGTATATCGAGAACGAGACTCAGACCTGTATATCCGAGAACCTGTAGACCTGTATATCCGAGAACGAGACCTGTAGACCTGTATATCCGAGAACGAGACCTGTAGACCTGTATATCCGAGAACGAGACCTGTAGACCTGTATATCCGAGAACGAGATCTGTAGACCTGTATATCCGAGAACGAGACCTGTAGACCTGTATATCCGAGAACGAGACCTGTAGACCTGTATAACCGAGAACGAGACCTGTAGACCTGTATATCTGAGAACGAAACCTGTAGACCTGTATATCCGAGAACGAGACCTGTAGATCTTACTATCCGAGAACGAGACCTGTAGACCTGTATATCCGAGAACGAGACCTGTAGACCTGTATATCCGAGAACGAGACCTGTAGACCTGTATATCCGAGAACGAGACCTGTAGACCTGTATATCTGAGAACGAAACCTGTAGACCTGTATATCCGAGAACGAGACCTGTAGATCTTACTATCCGAGAACGAGACCTGTAGATCTTACTATCCGAGAACGAGACCTGTAGATCTTACTATCCGAGAACGAGACCTGTAGGTATGTTTATAGTAAACCCTCCTACTATCAGACTAATTCGTGTCTATTACTGGGAGGATGGGGGAAGGGGGTGAGATGGGAAGGGAGAGGAGAAGGGAAGGGGAAGGGGTGAGAAGAGGGGAAAGAGGGGGAGGGGTAGGGGAAGGAGGTGAGAGGGGAGGAAGGTAGAGGAGGTGAGGAGGGAAAGGGGTGAGGGGAGAGAGGGAAAGGGGAACGAGGCGGAAGAGGAAGGATATAGAGGAGGGGAGAGAGAGGGATTGAGGGGGAGGTGGGGGAGACGGGAGCAAGGGTCGAGAAGTAGAATATACTGTATACGCTAAGATGCCATCAGTCTCCATCACTACAGTAGAAGCATGGGCCACACACTCTTGGTATGGGGGATATGAAGCTCCAGCGTGACTTTTCTCCGTTCTAAGACTTTGTAATTAAACTTTGTGGCGACTTTAAGGCATAAGTTGCCAGCACGACTAAACTTACTAGAACTAATAAGAGTTTTTGCCTTGAGAGCCTGATCAAAGTTCTATATCGTGTAACATATTTTCTGTCCTAACTTATGAAATGGCGGCGACCTTAAACTGAGACTCAACTGGGGGTGACTTGAATATTAAAAAAAGTATTATTCCTCACAGAGAAAAATTACCCATGTTATGTCAGGAAAGCCGGAAAACAGATTGAATTAACCCAACTTAAAACATCCTCATGGGGGTAAAACTCATCCAACCGTCAGATTAATTAAGGCGGGCACCGGGATTACTAAAACAAAGCCTAAAATTTACCGTAAACAATTTTCTACTCGGGCCGTGTTGATCCTCGTCTCTCACCACTGAGGGAAACACACCAAGTGGCTGAGACTATAATGTCTGCAGGGAATTTTTTATATAATTTGTATTAGCCTGAGCAACGGCAGGTGGGGCAGGGGGGGGTTGTTGGTGTGCTCTCTCTCTCTCTCTATTAGATATTTAAGTAAGAAATGTCTCTGTACACTGAGATATAATAAAGTCAATACCAGACATAACACAAAATCTATTACATTATCCTTCCGTGTTTAACTTACTGCTTCTACAATCTATATCAACAGAAATATATAAAGTAATGGCGCTAAAACTTTGTTAAATTACCTTTTATATAACATCTACACGTTGTTTCCATCGTATGTGGACATAAAGTTATTACAGATTAAAATTTCACATGAACTTTATAAAACACCCATCAGTCCCCTTCACTAGTGCGTTTATAGGGGCTCGTCAGGTTTTCTTCAGTGTGGCAACCCTGTGTTTGTTTACATTCGACAAGAGGAAACTCCCAAGTAAAGCAACATTAAAACATATAGTTCAAAGATTTGTGAAATGTTTATATGACAAGCCCCCTGATAAAACACTATAGTATTTCCAGCTAACCTGGCCTGTAAGCCACGCCCCTCGTCTTTAGCTACAAATAGCTGATTGGTTCCCCTGAGCGTTTTACCGCCCCCCAGGACTGAGCGTGTACGAGTATATAAGCAAGTATTTATATCAACCTTTTATGATAAATATTTAAAATTTTCTAACATCCTCTCTGAAGTGCTAATGCCTTGAAATTATTTGCATTTTGATCGTCCAGATATTAAACATTATTTTAGATAATAACAGGTCTGCTGCTTACCAATTGTGAACACATTTGTGTTGAATTTTCTATGAACCAATTAGCTATTATTATGGGTTAACAATATACTGTACAGTGTACATGCACAGTCCCGGACGAAAGGTGGATGGCGCAAAGTCAGCCCCCACCCTTACTGGACGGCGGGTCGTTGTCAGAGCTAAATGTTGAACCGCTTGGGTGTTTGTTTGTGCGTTGGAGGCGATGGCTGAACAGCGAACCGCCGTCCAGTAAGGGTGGGGGCGGACTTTACATCCTCCACCATAACTGTATCAAGAACTTTCGTCAGGGACTGTACATCTTTTAACACACTTAAAGGCCTGTGTAACTTCTCTTTTTGTTTTTTCACTTTGCAATAGACATCAAATAAAGGAAATATGGAGTGCATGGTCAATATTGTCTGTGATTTCCAAAATGCAGGAGAGATTGGACCCGAGGACTGGACCCGAGGAGACAATGGTGATGCTGACACAGAGATTCATGTTAATCTGTCCAGCCAATTATGTATACAGGAGCATTCATATGTGGTGATTGATGGTGGTGGTGATTGATGAATGCTAATGATGATGTTGATGATGATGGAGGGTACTATTGATGATGATTATTGTGAATGATAAGTGACAGTGGTGGTGATGATGATGATGATTAATAATAAAGATAATGACGATTCTTAGTGATGATGAAGATGAAATACAATATAAATAAACTTCCAGAAGACTTATTTACATACTAACCAACTTATTAATAGCTTCACTAGTAACTTAACCCTAACATTACTGAGATAAAACTCAAACCAAAACAAACAATTGCTTGTTCCTCCAACCCTCAGCGGTCCGTTCCTGCTACCCGGGAATTAGGCTTTTTAGCAACTTATTTAGGTTAGGTTAATTTACTGCATGACAACTTTACAGAAATCCTATCTATCTATCTATCTATCTATAATTGGATATTAGACTTAACCTAAATATTTAAACAGCAAGGCGAAAGGGGGGGGCGGGAGAGCCATCTGGGATGTATTGCAATTTCTACTTCAGGTAAACGTCAAATATTCCTCACGTGACATACAAACAAACAAAGAATAGTCTCTTAATTCCCACGGCAGAG
>NW_024746417.1:0-7500 GCF_018991925.1 Homarus americanus | reverse complement strand
CGCGTTTAGAGAGAACTCCCCCTGCCTCCCTCCCAGTCATGAGATAGACGTGGACTCGTGGCGAACTCTCAAAGAGAACGCCCACACCGCGTCTGACCGTGGGAGAGGTGGAGGAGCGCGTGAGGAAGAGCACGGCGTCACCCAAGCATTCTCATCTCTCTGCCTGCACCACTACATGGTAGACTGCGGGCCCAGGCGCACTCATCAATTTAGGTTCCACTGCAATGCATGCCAAGCACTCTTTTCGAGGTGATAGACGAAATTCCGGCGGGGCTTACTTAAAAGATATCCGACCCGGTTTCGTTTCCTCTTCGTGGGATGGAGTGCCTCTTAGAACATGTGCAGCATCAGCCATGAGCGGCCGACGGCCACTCGTGTCTCTGTGGACAGCAGGCAAAAGCAGGCAAAAGAGCGCCGCCTCCAGTTATTTGCGCGAGGCGTGCTGTAAACTTTGTTGTGGTTGAATGTGGGTGCGCCAAGTCCGCCGGACTTGCTGGTAATAAACACTTGTTTTAAGGAACACGCCTACCGGCAAGGCAGCGGGCGGTCGCTTAAGCGAGCTCGGTTCGGGTTACCCTGCGTGTGGGGAGACAGTCGGGCACCGAACTCGCGGCAACACGATGGATGTATATTTCCGACCCTCGTAGAAAGTGGCGTGACAAGCTCATATGGCTGCGCCGCGCGTATGCGTTCAACTTGTGTCGATGTATCTGCATTGTGCGGTTACGCCCGACACGCACCAGTTTGCTGCGGTGTATATCGACCCACGAGCAGTGATCCCCCGTTAAGAGTTGTGTATTTGCCATTTGGTCTTTGCATTAACCATCACAGGTCGAGTCTCAATGAAAGGGTTTGACAGACATAGCCCAAGTTTGTGGTTTGGGTTTGGCCGGACGGCTTGTTGTTGTTTTTTGACACTTGAATTTCACTCTTTTTGGGTCAAGAGGCTTATTCGCCGGTAGTAAGGAACAGACGGGCAGCCGTCCAAAGCCCCGTCCGTCCTCCTCCTCCGGTCTTCGCGCTCTCGCCCGAGTGTGGTCCACCTACAGCGTGGTGGTACCTATTTTTGGTGCGGGGGCCGGGATTGTCCTCTTTCGCTGCTGGAGTTGCCAGAGCAGAGCCCGAGACCGCCCAAATCAGGAGAGTAGTAGTAGTTTTAAGAGCGCCCCGTTCTCTTTCTCTCTGTTAATGATCCTTCCGCAGGTTCACGTACGGAAACCTTGTTACGACTTTTACTTCCTCTAAATGATCAAGTTTGGACATCTTTCCGTCAGCTCGAGGCGACGACCCCAGAAAACCCTCGCGGGCAACGGGGCCGACAATCCAAGAGCGCCAGTCCGAAGGCCTCACTAAATCATTCAATCGGTAGTAGCGACAGGCGGTGTGTACAAAGGGCAGGGACGTAGTCAGCGCAAGCTGATGACTTGCACTTACTGGGAATTCCTCGTTCATGGGAAACAATTGCAAGCTAATCCCTATCAGAAAACTGAGCGGGTTACCCGCTCCTCTCGGGCTTCGTTAATTCCCTTCAGTGTAGCGTAGCGTGCGGCTTAAGAACATCTAAGGGCATCACAGACCTGTTATTGCTGAATCTCGTGCGGCTAGAATTGCCGCTTATCCCTCTAAGAAGAAGTTGCGAACTGGACACCATTTTCTGGAGATCCGTCGACTACTTAGTAGGCCAGTCTCGTTCGTTATAGGAATTAACCAGACAAATCGCTCCACCAACTAAGAACGGCCATGCACCACCACCCACCGAATCGAGAAAGAGCTCTCAATCTGTCAATCCTTCCGGTGTCTGGGCCTGGTGAGGTTTCCCGTGTTGAGTCAAATTAAGCCGCAGGCTCCACTCCTGGTGGTGCCCTTCCGTCAATTCCTTTAAGTTTCAGCTTTGCAACCATACTTCCCCGGAACCCAAAGACTTTGGTTTCCCGGAAGCTGCCCGCCGGGTCATGGGAATAACGCCGGCGGATCGCTAGTTGGCATCGTTTATGGTTAGAACTGGGCGGTATCTGATCGCCTTCGAACCTCTAACTTTCGTTTCCAGTTAATGAAAACATCCTTGGCAAATGCTTTCACGCAATCGGATTGCGTCTTGCAGCCAGTCCCGAAATTCACCTCTAGCGTCTGTCACGAATACCCCAGCCTGTTCGATTAATTACCTCTGGTTCCGGAAACCAACAAATAGAACCAAAGGGTCCTATTCCGTATTCATGCATCACCATTCGGGCCATTCAAATAGCCTGCTCTGAGCACTCTAATTTTTTCAAAGTAAACTCTCCGGCCACTCAGGACACTCGACGGCAAGAGCATCCCGTGCGAGGCAGCGAAGCTGACTTTGTTCGGGCGTGACAGTAAACACCGGAAGTGATTACACCGTCCAGTCGAACTGAGATCAACTCTGAGCTTGCAACACATAACAACTTTAATATCGCTATTGGAGCTGGAATGCCATGACTGCTGGCACCAGACTTGCCCTCCAATGGATACTCGTTAAAGTTTAAAAGTGTACTCATTCGATTCACGAGGCCTCGATGAAGACTCTTATCTCGTTATTTTTCTCACTACCTCCCGTGCCGGGAGTGGGTAATTTGCGTGCCTGCTGCCTTCCTTAGATGTGGTAGCCGTTTCTCAGGCTCCCTCTCCGGAATCGAACCCTGATTCCCCGTTACCCGTTATAGCCATTGTAGGCGCATAACCTACAATCGAAAGCTGATAAGGCAGACACTTGAAAGAAGCGGCGCCGGTGCGGAGACCGTGCGCTCAGCCCGAAGTTATTCAGATTCACCACAGGTGGGTTACGGACCGGGGCCCGACCAGTTTTGAACTAATAAAAGCGCTCTTCCCTTGCGGTCAGAGACCAATTGCATGTATTAGCTCTAGAATTGCCACAGTTATCCAAGTAAGTGGGTTTACAGATCCAATGAAACATAGCTGATTTAATGAGCCATTCGCGGTTTCGCCTTAAATCGGCTTGTACTTACACATGCATGGCTTAATCTTTGAGACAAGCATATGACTACTGGCAGGATCAACCAGGTAGCTGCTGCTGTTGGCGGCGCCTATCACGGCGGCCAAAATAGTGAGATTGAGAGAGAGGCAGAAGACATTGGGCGAGGGACCGCACGTTGGCCTTAGAGAAATAGCAAACCAGATGATCAGATCTAACTGCACCTTCTCTTGCTATCCTCGGCGCCGGCAGCGCCACCGTGTGTGCCAATCTCCTCCCTTATCCGCTCCTCTTTGCCCCAGCTCCAGCGAGGCAGCCGACATTGGGCGAGGGACCGCACGTTGGCGAATCTCCTACCTTATCCGCTCCTCTTCTCTTTGCCCCAGCGAGGCAGAAGACATTGGGCGAGGGACCGCACGTTGGCCTTAGAGAAATAGCAAACCAGATGATCAGATCAAACTGCACCTTCTCTCGCTATCCTCGGCGCCGGCAGCGCCACCGTGTGTGCCAATCTCCTCCCTTATCCTCTCCTCTTCTCTTTGCCCCAGCGAGGCAGCCGACATTGGGCGAGGGACCGCACGTTGGCCTTAGAGAAATAGCAAACCAGATGATCAGATCAAACTGCACCTTCTCTTGCTATCCTCGGCGCCGGCAGCGCCACCGTGTGTGCCAATCTCCTCCCTTATCCGCTCCTCTCCTCTTTACCCAGCTCCAGCGAGGCAGCCGACATTGGGCGAGGGACCGCACGTTGGCCAATCTCCTCCCTTATCCGCTCCTCTTCTCTTCTCTTTGCCCCAGCGAGGCATAAGACATTGGGCGAGGGACCGCACATTGGCCCATCTCCTCCTCTCTCTCTTTCTCTTACTGTTTGTGGGGACGTGGGCTCATGAGCGCCATCGTCGCCCAATATTGGTTAGGTTGTGTATTTCACGGGTGGGAACCGCCATCATCGTTGTTAGGTGATGGGGTAACCCAACGTGTGCTTTGACGAGTTTTGGCTGCTAAACTCTCTTTTTAGTATACTCGGCTCCCAGACTGCGCCCTGGTCGTGTTGAACCATGAGCGTTGTCTATGCACATTTAGGGTAGCCGTTTGCGCGTGGAATAGTGCAATGAATCTCGGTCAAGAGACGGTTGGGCGCTGCATTGAAGGCCGGCACAGACGCGAAGACGGGGTGATCAGCCAACGCAAGTCCGCTAAGTTGGGCAGACAGCAAGGCGAAGGGGAGCCCCGTTCCGGACTGAAAGGCCGCAGCATATGCTGTGACGGAAACTAGTAGGGTGGCGACGTGTGCGCCGAGAGAGAGAGAGAGAGACGGAGTAAATAATGTCCAAACGGAAGAGAGACCTGGCAAGTGTAATTGATAGAGCGCGAGCCTACTCGCCATAAGCCCGCTCCACTGCCAGTCCTCTGATCCAATGAGACTAAAATCTCTCTCTCTCTCCTTCTGCTCCAGCCATTGCAGGGCAGGGAAGCGACGGCAATTTTGGTTGTTGTTTTTGAATGCCGCGCTTTGCTTCGCAGAGGCGCCGAAGCGCTCCGCTGGGGGGCGGAAGATATTTCACACCGAATATGTGTGTGAAGGCACCCTCTCCCCTTAATATAGTAAAATAGTGCAATCCAGCATACAAGGTCGGACGATAGGACATTCACCGTACCGCACCTCGAGAGTGGATGTTGGGTAAGGTTAAAACCGGACTGTTCGCAGACAGCCGAATAACCCGGTTCCGGACTAATTGGTGGATGCAACATCATGATGATGCTGCTGCTGCTGTCGCGGAAACCGCAGTGGCGACGTGAGAGAGTAATAATGTTCAATAGGGAGAGCGACCTGGCTAGTGTAATTGATAGATCGCGAGCCTACTCGCCATTAGCCCGCTCCACTGCCATTCCTCTGACCCAATGAGACTATTCTCTCTCTCGCTCTCCTTCTGCTCCAGCCATTGCAGGGCAGGGAGAGGAAATCGACGGCAATTTTGGTTGTTGTTTTTGAATGCCGCGTTTTGCTTCGCAGAGGCGCCGAAGCGCTCCGCTGGGGGGCGGAAGATATTTCACATCGAATATGTGTGTGAAGGCACCCTCTCCCCTTAATATAGTGAAATAGTGCAATCCAGCATACAAGAGCGGACGATAGGACAGTCACCGTACCGCACCTCGAGAGTGGAAGTTGTTTGATCGTTTGTTAGGCAAGGTTAAAACCTGACTGTTCGCGAACAGCCGAATAACCCGGTTCCGGACTTACAATAGACGCAACATCATGATGCTGCTGCTGTCGCATCATGATGCTGCTGCTGTCGCGGAAACCGTGGTGGCGACGTGCGCGCCGAGAGAGTAATAATGTTCAATTGGGAGACAGACCTGGCTGAAGTGAAGATTCATAGATCGCGCTCCACTGCCATTCCTCTGACCCCCATGAGACTATTTTCTCTCTCTCTCTCCTTCTGCTGCTCCAGCCATTGCAGGGCAGGGAAGGGAAAGCGACAGCAACTTTGGTTGTTATTTTTGAATGCCGCGCTTTGCTTCGCAGAGGCGCCGAAGCGCTCCGCTGGGGGGCGGAAGATATTCCACACCGAATAGGTGTGTGAAAGCACCCTCTCCCCTTAATATAGTGAAATAGTGCAATCCAGCATACAAGGGCGGACGATAGGACAGTCACCGTACCGCACCTCGAGAGTGGAGGTTGTTTGATCGTTTGTTAGGCAAGTTTAAAACCTGACTGTTGAACAACGAATAACCCGGTTCCGGACTTACAATAGACGCAACATCATGATGCTGCTGCTGTCGCGAAGCCGTGGTGGCGGCGTGTCGCCGAGAGGAAATAATAATGTTCAGGTGGGGAGAACAGACCTGGCTAGTGAAATTCATGAATGCGGCGCTCCTGCCATTCCTCGGCCCCGCAGACTATTTTCTCTCTCTCTTCTTCTCTGCTGCTGCTCCAGCCATTGCAGGGCAGGGAAGGAAGCGGCGGCAACTTTGGTTGTTGTTTTTGAATGCAGCGCTTTGCCATGAGAGCGCCCGGCGGCTCCGCTGGGGCGGAAGATATTCCACACCGAATAGGTGTGTGAAGAGCACCCTCCCCTTAATATAGTGAAATAGTGCAATCCAGCATACAGAGCGGACGATAGGACAGTCGCACCTCCCGAGGTGGAAGTTGTTTGATGCGTTTGTTAGGCAGGTTAAAAACCCGACTGTTCGCGAACAGCCAGATAACCCGGTTCCGGACTTACAATGAAGCGCAGCATCATGATGCTGCTGCTGTGGCGAAACCGTGGTGGCGGCGTGTCGCCGAGAAATAATGTTCAATTGGGGAGACAGACCTGGCTAAGTGAAATTCGCCGTCGCTCCACTGCCATTCCTCTGACCCCACATGAGACCTTTTTCTCTCTCTTCTTCTGCCTACTGCTCCAGCCATTGCAGGGCAGGGAAGGGAAAGCGACGGCAATTTTGGTTGTTGTTTTTGAATGCGGCGCTTTGCTTCGCAGAGGCGCCGAAGCGCTCCGCTGGGGGGCGGAAGATATTTCACACCGAATATGTGTGCGAAGGCACCCTCTCCCCTTAATATAGTGAAATAGTGCAATCGAACATATAAGGGCGGACGTTTTCATCACCGTCTCCCACTCGGTGTGTGTGCAGATTCTCGGATCATTTTGTAAAGTATGCTCGACCCCCGATTGGCTTTGACGGTCTCCCATTCGGGTGTGCAAGTTTCTGTAGTATGCTATCAAATCGACCCCCGATTGACTTTGACGGTCTCCCATTCGGGTGTGCAAGTTTCTGTAGTATGCTATCAAATCGACCCCCGATTGACTTTGACGGTCTCCCATTCGGGTGTGCAAGTTTCTGTAGTATGCTATTAAATCGACCCCCGATTGACTTTGAAGGTCTCCCATTCGGGTGTGCAAGTTTCTGTAGTATGCTATTAAATCGACCCCCGATTGACTTTCACTGTCTCCCATTCGGGTGTGCAAGTTTCTGTAGTATGCTATTAAATCGACCCCCGATTGACTTTCACTGTCTCCCATTCGGGTGTGCAAGTTTCTGTAGTATGCTATCAAATCGACCCCCGATTGACTTTGACGGTCTCCCATTCGGGTGTGCAAGTTTCTGTAGTATGCTATCAAATCGACCCCCGATTGACTTTGACGGTCTCCCATTCGGGTGTGCAAGTTTCTGTAGTATGCTATTAAATCGACCCCCGATTGACTTTGACTGTCTCCCATTCGGGTGTGCAAGTTCTCTGTAGTATGCTATCAAATCGACCCCCGATTGACTTTGACGGTCTCCCATTCGGGTGTGCAAGTTCTCTGTAGTATGCTATCAAATCGACCCCCGATTCACTTTGACGGTCTCCCATGCGGGTGTGGAACTTCTCTGGTATGTTGTATAATATGACCGAGGTGGCCCTACCCCTTACTACAGTGAAATAGTGCCATCCAGTGTACAAGGGCGGACGCTTTCATCACCGTCTCCCACTCGGTGTGTGCACATTCTCGGATCATTTTGTATAGTATGCTATTAAATCGACCCTCGATTGACTCTGACGGTCTCCC
>NW_024746416.1:0-33790 GCF_018991925.1 Homarus americanus | reverse complement strand
AACCCAGGACTTGTCAGAGGTGTCACCTTGGAGTCTAAGATGGAAACCAAAGAGTGTCAGAGGCGCACCTGGGAGGTCAGAGGTGCACCTGGGAGCACGGAGTTGTTCTGGGAGCACGAAGGTACCTGGAGCAGTCAGAGGTGAACCTGGGAGTATCAGAGGTACCTGGGAGGCCAGAGGTGCAACAGGAGGTCAGGTGTACCTGGGAGGTCAGAGGGTAACTGGGAAGTCAGAGAACCAGGAGTGTCAGTGAGTACCTGGGTGCCTCAAAGGTACCTGGGAGATCGGTGGTGTACATGGGAATATCGGGAGATGCCATGTGAGTGTCGGGAGGCACTGGCAGGCAAGAGAGATACATGGGAGGCCAGAGATACCTGGGAGGTCGGAGGTACCTGGGAGGTGAGAACTGTACCTGGAGCAGTGCAGGTGTACCTGCTCAAGCAGTGTACCTGGGAGAAACAGAGGTGACCAGGTAATGTCAGTGAATACCTGGGAGTGTCAAAGGTGCACCTGGGAGGTCAGGAGGTACCTGGGAGTGTCAGAGGTGTACCTGGGAGGTCAGAGGTGCACCTGGGAGCGGGTTGGGTGGGGTACCTGGGAGTGTCGGAGGTGTACTTATGAATGTGAAAAAGTGTACCTGGGAGTGTCTGGGGTGTACCTGGGAGTGTCTTGGTGTACCTGGGAGTGTCTGAGGTGTACCCAGAGTGTCAGTGAGAAACCTGGGGTGCTGGGACGTGTACATGGGAGTGTTGTGAGTTGTACCTGGGAGGCCAGGTGTACCTGGGAGGTCGGAGGGTACCTGGGAGTGTAAGAACTGACCGGAGGCAGATGGGAGTGCAGAGGTACCGAGGTCACGACTGGGAGGCTGAGGTGGAATGTAGAGGTGTGCCTGGAGACAGGCACTTGGGAGGTCAGAGGTGCATGAGGTCGAGGTGTACCTGGGAGTGTCTGAGGTGTATCTGGCATTGCCTGAGGTGTACCTGGCAGTGTCTGAGGCGTACCTGGGAGTGTCAGCGGTGCACCTGGAACAGAGGTGCATCAGGGAGTGACAGAGGAGCACCTAGGAGTTTTTGAGGTGTACCAGGGAGGCCAGAGGTGTACCTGGGAGAATCGGAGGTGTACCTGGAGTGGTCAGAGTGTACCTGGGAGGCCAGAGGTGTACCTGGGAGTAGCCGGAGGTGTACCTGGGAGGCTCGAAGGTACCTGGGCAATGTCGGAGGTGTGCTGGAGTGTCAGAGGTACCTGGCAGTGTCAGCGGTACCTGGGAGCAAGCCATAGGTGTGCCTGGGAGTGTCTGAGGTGTACCTGGGAGTGTCTGAGGTGTACCTGGGAGGCCAGAGTACCTGAGTGTCTGAGGTGTATCTGGGTGTGTCAGAGGTGTACCTGGGAGTGTCTGAGGTGTACCTGGGAGGGCAGAGAGAAACCAGGGGTGAAAGAGGCAAACTGGGAGTGTCGGAGGTGTACCAGGAGGCCTGAGGTACCTGGGAGGCTCAGAGATGTACCAGGGAGGTCAGAGGAATACCTAGGAGTTCAGAGGTGTACGTGGGAGGTCAGGAGGTGTACCAGAGTATCAGAGGTTTACCTGAGAGAGTGTCGGAGTTGTACCTGAGTGTCTGGAGGTGTACCTGGGAGGTGGAGAAGGTACCTGGGAGTGCCGAAGGTGTACCTAGGGAGTGCCGGAGGTGGTACCTGGTAGTGTCGGAGGTGTACCTGGGAGGTCAGAGGTGTACTTGGGAGCCAGAGGTGTACCTGGAGTGTCAGCGGTGTACCTGGGAGTGCCTGAGGTGTACCTGGGAGTGTCAGGAGGTGCCTGGGAGTGTCAGAGGCACCAGGGAGGTCAGAGGTGCATCTGGAGTGTCTGAGGTACCTTGGCAGTGTCTGGAGGTGTACCTGGAGTGCCTGAGGTGCACCTGGCAGGCCAGAGGTACCTGGGAGGTCAGCGGTGCACCTGGGAGGTCAGAGATGTACCAGGGAGTGTCAGAGGAATCCCAGAGTGTCAGAGGTGTACCTGTACATGGAGGTACCTGGAGTGTCAGAGGTACCTGGGATTGGGCCAGGTGTACCTGGGAGTCTCTGAGATGTACCTGGGAGCGTCAGAGGTGCCTGGGAGGTCCAGAGGTGCACTTGGGAGTGTCAGAGGCATATTGGAGTGTTCTGAGGTGTACTTGCAGTGGCCTGAGGTGTGGCCTGGCAGTACAAGGTGTACCTGGCAGTGTTGGCGGTGTACCTGGGAGGTTGGGGGTACTGAGAGGTCAGAGATGTATCTGGGAGTAAGGGACGTACCTGGGAGTGTCAGATGTACCAGGAATGTCAGGAGCACTGGGAGGCCAGAGGTGTAACGTGGTAGTGCTCAGAGGTGCACCTTGAGTGTCAGAGGTACCTGGAGTGCCAGAGGTGTACCTGGGAGGGTCGGAGGTGTACCTGGGAGTGGAGAAGGCATGGGAGTGTCGTGAGGTGTACCTGGAGGTCGGCGGTACCTGGCAGGCCAATGGTGTAACCTGGGAGGTCAGAGGTGTACCAGAGAATGTCAGTGAGTACCTGGGGATGTGTACCTGGGAGGCCAGAGGTGTGCCTGGGAGTGTCTGAGTGTACCTGGGAGGTCTGAGGTGTACCTGGGAGCTTGAGGTGTACCTGGGAGGTCAGGAGAAGTACCAGGAGGTCACAGGAGCACCTGGGAGCAGGAGAGGTGTACCTGGAGTGTGAGCGGTGTACCCAGAAGCTTAGGTGCCAGACATGTCAGTGAGAACCTGGGAGGCCAGAGGTGTACCTGGGGTGGGGTGTCGAGGTACCTGGGAGGTCAGAGATGCACCAGAGAGTGAGAAGGCACCTGGGAGTCAGAGGGTACCTGGGAGTGTAAGAAGTGTACCTGGGAGTGTCAGGTGTACCAGGGAGGCCAGTGGAGAGCCTGGAGTGTCAGAGTGTACCTGGGAGTGTCGGAGGTACCTGGGAGTGTCAAGGGTGTACCAGGAGTGCCAGGAGTACCTGGGAGTGTCAGAGGTGTACCTTGGAGTGTCAGAGGTATTCAAGGTATGACAACATGGAAGTGTCAGAGGTGCCAGGAATGTCAGAGGAGTATTGGGAGCCCAGAGGTGTACCAGGAGGCCAGTGGAGTACCTGGGAGGAGAAGTGACTAAAAGTCAGAGGTGTACCTGGGAGTGTAAGAAGTGCACCCAGGAGGCCAGGGGTGTGCCCAAGGAGGTTAGGGGAGAGCCTGGGAGAGGGCCAGAGGCACCTGGAGTGTCGAGGTACCTGGGACAGTCAGAGGCACCAGGAGGCCAGTGAGCACCTGGGAGGTCAGAGGTGTACCGGGAGCATCGAAGGTGTACTGGGAGTATCGGCGGTGCACCTGGGAGGTCAAAGGTACCTGGGAGCATCAGAGGCACCTGGGAGTGTCAGAAGGTACCTGGGAATATCTGAGGTGTACCTGGGAATACGTACCTGGGAGGTTTGAGGCACCCGGGGAGCAAAACAGAGGCACTTGGGAGCGTCAAGAGGTGTACCTGGGGAGTGTCAGCAAAATTTAAACCTGAGGTGTACCTGGAGCAAGTTAGAGGTTTGCCCAGAGTGTCAGAGGTGCACTTTGGAGTGTCAGAGTGACCTTGGAGTGTCTGGAGGTGTACCCAGAGTGTCTGAGGTGTACCTGGCAGTGTCTGGAGGTGGATACCTGGCAGCAAGCTTGAGTGCACCTGGCAGTGTCAAGTGGTGCACCTGTGAGTGTCAGCGGTGTACCTGGGAGTGTTAGGAGGTGGATCAGGGAGTGACAGAGGAGCACCTAAGAGTGTCAGGAGGTACCTGGGAGTGTGAGAAGTGCACCTGGGAGTGTCTGTAGTGTACCTGGGAGTGTCAGGAGGTGTGCAGCCTGGGAGGTCAGGGGTGTACCAGTGGAGTCAGGTGGAGAACCTGGGAGTGTCAGGAGGTGTACCTGGGAGTGTCAGAGATGTACCTGGGAGTGCCAGAGGTGTATCTGGGAGTGTCGGACGTGCACCTGGGAGTGTCAGAGGTGTCAGGAATGTCAGTGTGAGTACCTGGAGGTCAGGGGAGGTACCTGGAGTGCAAGCCAGAGGTGCACTGAAAGTCAGAGGTGTACCCGGGAGGTCAGAGATGTACCAGAGAGTGTCAGCGGTGTACCTGGGAGTGTTAGAGGAGTATCAGGAGTGACAGAGGGTACCTAGGAGTGTCAGAGGTACCTGGGTGTGAGAAGTGTACCTGGGAATGTCTGCACCTGGGAGGTCAGAGGTGTACTTGGGAGTGTCAGGGGTGTACCAGGGAGTGTCAGTGAGTACCTGGAGTGTCAGGAGGTACCTGGGAGTGTCAGAGGTACCTGGGAGTGTCAGAGGAGTATCTGTGAGTGTCGGACGTGTACCTGGGAGTGTCAGGAGGTGTACCTGGGAGTGTCAGGAGGTGTACCTGGGAGTGTCAGAGGTGTACCTAGGAGTATCGGAGATTTAACTGGGAGTGTCGGAGTTGCACCTGGGAGTGTCGGAGGCGAACCTGGGAGTGTCAGAGGTGTACTTAGGAATGTCAGAGGTATACCAGGGAGTGTCAGTGAAGTACCTGGGAGTCTCAAAGGTGTACCTGGGAGTATCTGAGGTGTACCTGGGAATATCGGAGGTGTACCTGGAAATATTGGAGGTGTACCTAGTGCCAGAGAGGTGTACCTGGAGTCTCAGTGAACCAGGGAGGTCGAGGAGTACCTGGGAGTGTTTGAGGTGTACCAGGAATGTCAGTGAGTACCTGGGAGTCTCAGAAGTGTACCTGGAGTATCAGAAGGTACCTTGGAATATCGGAGGTGTACCTGGGAATATCGGAGGTGTACCTGGGAGTCAGAGGTGTACCTGGGAGTGTCGGAGGTTACCTGGGAGTGTCACAGGAGTACCTGGGATTGGCAGAGGTGTACCTGGCAGTGTCAGAGGTGTGTGTTCCTGGAGTGTCAGAAATGTACCTGGGGAGTCAGAGGTGTATCTGGGAGTGTCGGACGTGTACCTGGGAGTGTCAGAGGTGTATCAGGAATGTCAGGAGAACTTGGGAGGTCAGCGGTGCACCTGGGAGTGTTAGAGGTGTATCAGGGAGTGACAGAGAGTACCTAGGAGGTCAGAGGTGTACCTGGGAGTGTCAGAGGTTGTAGGGAATGTCAGTGGAGTACCTGGGAGGTCAGGAGGTGTACCTGGGAGGGTCAGAGGTGTACCTGGGAGTGTCAAAGGCATACCTGGGAGGTCAGAGGTGTACCTGGGAGGTCGAGGTGTACCTGGGAGTATCAGAGGTGTACCTGGGAGTGTCAGAGGTACCTGGAATGTCAGAGGTATATGAGGGAGTGTCAGTGAAGTACTTGAGGAGTCACAAAGGTGTACCTGGGGAGTATCGGAGGTGTACTGCTCGAATATCGGAGGTGTACCAGGGAGTGTCAGAGGTGTACCTGGGAGGTGTACCTGGAGTGACAGAGGTACCTGGGAGTGTTAAAGGTGTAATCAGAGTGTAAGAGGTGTGACCTGGGAGTGCTGGTGTAATCGAGGGTTGAGGTGAAACTGGGAATGTCAGAGGTGTACCAGGGAGTGTCAGGTGGAGTACCTGGGAGTCTCAAAGGTGTACCTGGGAGTATCTGAGGTGTACCTGGGAATATCGGAGGTGTACCTGGGAATATCGGGTGTGACTTAGGAGTGTCAGAGGTACCTGGGATTGTCGGAGGTGTACTTGGGAGTGTCACAGGAGTACCTGGGATTGTCAGAGGTGTACCTGGCAGTGTCAGAGGTGTACCTGGGAGTGCTGGAGCTGTACCACGGAATGTCAGTGGAATACCTGGGGTGTCAGGAGGTGTACCTGGGAGTGTCAGGAGGCCTGGGAGGTCAGAGGTGTACCTGAGATTGTCGGAGGTGTGCATGGAGTGTCAGAGGTGTACCTGGGGTGCAGCAGTGTGCCTGGGAGTCTCAGAGGTGTGTCCTGGGGTGTCTGAGGTGTACCTGGGGAGTGTCTGAGGTGTGCCTGGGGTGTCTGGGGTGTACCTGGGGTGTCAGAGCTGTACCACGGAATGTCAGTGGAATGCCTGGGGTGTCAGAGGTGTGCCTGGGAGTGTCAGAGGGGTGTACCTGGGGAGTATCAGAGGTGTGCCAGTGTCAGAGGTGTACCTGAGAGTGTCAGAGGTGTGCAGTGTCAGAGGTGTACCTGGCAGTGCCAGTGCCTGGGAGTCTCAGAGGTGTGCCTGGGAGTCTCAGAGGTGTGCCTGGGAGTGTCTGAGGTGTACCTGGGAGGTGTGAGAGGTGTGCCTGGGAAGTGTCTGGGGTGTGCAGGGAGTGTGAGGTGTGCTGGGGGTGTGTGGGGTGTGCCTGGGGAGTGTCAAAGGTGTACCTGGGGTGTCAGAGGGGTGCCAGGGGTGTCACTGGGTACCGGAGTGTCAGGGGTGTACCAGGGGAGTGTCAGTGGAGTACCTGGGAGTGTCAGAGGTGTACCTGGGAGTGTCAGAGGTGTACCTGGGAGTGTCAGAGGTGTACTTGGGAGTGTCGGGGTATACCTGGGGTGTCTAAGGTGTACCTGGGAGTGTCAGGGGCGTGCCTGGAGAGTCAGAGTGTGCCTGGGAGTGTCAGAGGTGTACCTGGGAGTGTAAGGGGTGTGCCTGGGGTGTCTGAGGTGTGCCTGTGGTGTCAGAGGTGTGCCTGGGAGTGTCAGGGGTGTGCCAGGGAGTGTCAGTGGAGTACCTGGGAGTGTCGGAGGTGTGCCTGGGAGTGTCGGATGTGTACCTGGGACTATGGGAGGTGTACCTGGTATCAGGTGTACCTGGGAGTGTCAGTGGAGCACCTGGGAGTATCAGAGGTGTATCTGGGAGTGTCAGGGGTGTGTGCGTGGGAGTGTCAGGGGTGTAACTGGGAGTGTCGGAGGTGTAACTGGGAGTGTCAGAGGTACCTGGGAGTGTGAGAGGTGTGCCTGTGAGTGTCAGTGATGTGCCTGGGAGTGTCAGAGGGTGTACCTGGGAGTTTGAATGGTGTATCTGGGCGTGTCGGAGGTGTTGCTGAGAGTGTCAGAGGTGTGCCTGGGAGTGTTAGAGGTGTACCTGGGAGTGTGCAGATGTGTGCCTGGGAGTGTCTGGGGTGTGCCTGGGGTGTCAGGGGTGTAACTGGGGTGTCGGAGGTGTAACTGGGAGTGTCAGAGGAGTGCAAGTGTCAGAGGTGTACCTGGGAGTATCAGAGGTATCTGGGGGTGTCAGGGGTGTACCTGGGAGTGTCAGAGTGTACCTGGGAGTGTCAGGTGTTTCAGGGAGAGTCAGAGGAGTACCTGGGAGTGTCGGAGGTGGCACCTGGGAGTGTCAGAGGGTGTACCAGGAATGTCAGTGGAGTACCTGGGGTGTCTGCGGTGTGCCTGGGAGTGTCTGCGGTGTACCTGGGAGTGTCTGAGGGTGTGCCTGGGGAGTGTCTGAGGTGTGCCTGGGAGTGTCAGGGAGAACCAGTGAGGTGAAGGGTGTGCAGGTGTCAGGGTGTGCAGAGTGTCTGGAGGTGTGCCTGGGTCAGAGGTGTGCAGAGTGTCAGGGGTGTGCCTGGGGTGTCAGGAGGTTGACTGGGAGGTCAGGTTGTACCTGGGGGTGTCGAGGAGGCAGACCTGGGGTGTCAGGGGTGTGCCTAGGGAATGTCAGAGGTATGCCAGAGTGTCAGTGAAGTACCTGGGAGTCTCAAGGTGTGCCTGGGGAGTATCTGGAGGTGTACCTGGGAATATCAGGTGTGCCTGGAAATATTGGAGGTGTACCTGGGTGCCAGAGGTGTGCCTGGGAGTCTCAGGGGTGAACCAGGGAGTGTCAGAAGAGTACCTGGAGTGTTTGGGGTGTGCCAGGGGTGTCAGTGGAGTACCTGGAGTCTCAAGGTGTGCCTGGGAGTATCAGAGGTGGCACCAGAATATCGGATGTGTACCAGGGTATCGGAGGTGTACCTTAGTGTCAGAGGTGTTCCTGAGTGTCGGAGGTTACCTGGGTGTCACAGGTGTACCTGGGATTGGCAGAGTGTGCCTGGCAGTGTCAGAGGTGTTCCTGGGAGTGTCAGAGATGTGCCTGGGAGTGTTAGAGGTGTATCTGGGAGTGTTGGACGTGTGCGCAGGAGTGTCAGAGTGTATCAGGGAATGTCAGTGGAGAACTGGGGTGTCAGCGGTGCCTGGGAGTGTTAGAGGTGTATCAGGGAGTGACAGAAGAGTACCTAGGAGTGTCAGAGGTGTACCTGGAGTGTCAGAGGTGTACCAGGGAATGTCAGTGAGGTGCAAGTGTCAGAGGTGCAAGTGTCAGAGGTGTGCCAGTCAAGGCGTACAAGTGTCAGGGAGGTGTGTACGGGAGTGTCAGAGGTGTGCCTGGGATATCAGAGGTGTACCTGGAGTGTCAGAGGTGTAGCAGGATGTCAGGAGGGTATGCAGGGGTGTCAGTGAGTGCTTGAGGAGTCAGAAGTGTGTACCAGGGAGTATCGGAGGTGTCCAGAGTGTCAGGGGTGTGCCTGGAGTCTCAGGGGTGTGCCTGGGGTGACAGAGGTGTGCCTGGGGAGTGTGAGAGGTGTGACTGTGGTGTGAAGGTGTGCCTGGGTGTGTCAGGGGTGTGGCTCGGGTGTCGGAGGTGTAACTGGGATGTCGGGGTGTGCCAGAGTGTCAGTGGGTACCTGGGAGTCTCAAAGGTGTGCCTGGGTATCAGAGTGTGCCTGGGAATATCGAGGTGTGCCGGGATATCGGAGGTGCCTAGGGTGTCAGAGGTGTGCCGGTGTCGGAGGTGTGTGGGAGTGTCACAGGAGTACCTGGGATTGTCAGGGGTGTGCCTGGCAGTGTCAGAGGTGTGCCTGGAGTGTCAGAGGTGTTCAAGGGGTTTCAGAGGAATGCCTAGGAGTGTCAGAGGTGTGCCTGGGGTGTCAAAGGAGTATCTGGGAGTGTCGGACGTGTCCTGGGAGTGTCAGAGCTGTACCACGGAATGTCAGTGGAATACCTGGGGGTGTCAGAGGTGCCTGGGGAGTGTCAGAGTGTACCTGGGAGTGTCAGAGGTGTGCCTGAGATTGTCAGGAGGTGTACATGGAGTGTCAGAGGTGTGCCTGGCAGTGCCAGCGGTGTGCCTAGAGTCTCAGAGGTGCCTGCAGATGTCTGGGGGTGAACCTGGGGTGTCTGAGGTGTGCCTGGGAGTGTGGGGTGTGCCTGGGGTGTCAGAGGTGTGCCTGGGAGTGTCGGAGGTGTACATGGGTGTGGAGGTGTGCCTGGCAGTGCTGGGGTGTGCCAGTCTCAGTGCAAGGTGTCTGAGGTGTGCCAGGTGTGTGGAGGTGTGCCTAGAGAGTGTCTGGTGTGCCAGGGTGTCAGAGGTGTGCCTGGGTGTCAGAGGTGTGCCTGAGTGTCAGAGGTGTGCCTGGGAATGTCAGGGGTATGCAGTGTCAGTGAAGTGCTTGAGAGTCAAAGGTGTGCCTGGGAGTATCGGAGGTGTACCAGGGAGTGTCAGAGGTGTGCCAGTCTCAGAGGGTGTACCTGGGATTGACAGGAGGTGTACCTGGGGAGTGTGAGAGGTGTAACTGGGGTGTAGAGGTGTACCTGAGTGTCAGGGGTGGCTTCCAGTGTCGGAGGTGTAACTGGGAATGTCAGAGGTGTGCCAGGGGTGTCAGTGTGGAGTGCCTGGGGTCTCAAGGTGTGCCTGGGAGTATCTGGGGTGTGCCTGGGAATATCGGAGGTGTGCCTGGGAATATCGGAGGTGTACCTAGGTGTCAGAGGTGTGCCTGGGGAGTGTCGGAGGTGTGCTTGGGAGTGTCACAGGAATTGCCTGGGATTGTCAGGGTGTGCCTGGCAGTGTCAGAGGTGTGCCTGGGAGTCCAGAGGTGTTGGGGGTTTCAGAGGAATACCTGGGGTGTCAGGGTGTGCCTGGGGAGTGTCAGTGGGGTACCTGGAGTATCGGGTTTATCTGGGAGTGTCGGAGTTGTGCACCTGGAGTGTCGGGAGGCGGACCTGGGAGTGTCAGAGGTGTGCCTGGGGTGTCTGGGGTCTTGGGGTGTCAGAGGTGTGCCCGGGGTGTCAGGTGTGCCTGGTGTAAGAGTGTGCAAGTGTCGGAGGTGTGCCTGGGTGTCAGGGGTGTGCATGGGGTGTCAGTGTGCTTGGGTGTCAGGGTGTGCTTGGGTGTCAGGTGTGCCTGGGAGTGTCAGTGTGCCTGGCGGTGTCAGCGGTGTGCCTGGGAGTGTCTGGGAGGTGTGCCTGGGTGTGAGGAGGTGTGCCTGGAGTTTCTGGGGTGTACCTAGGGAGGTCAGAGGTGTGACCAGAAGTGTCAGAGGTGTGCCTGGGAGTGTCAGAGGTGTGCCTGGGAATGTCAGAGGTATGCGAGGAGTGTCAGTGAAGTACTTGAGAGTCACAAAGGTGTGCCTGGAGTGTCGAGTGTGCCAGGGAGTGTCAGAGGTGTGCCTGGGGATGCTCAGGGTGTGCCGGGGTGACAGAGGTGTGCCTGGTGTTGGAGGTGTGGCTGAGGTGTGGGGTGTGCAGAGTGTCAGGGGTGTGGCTCAGGTGTCAGGAGGTGTGACTGAGGATGTCAGAGGTGTACCATGGGTGTCGTGGGTGCCTGGGGTCTCAAAGTTGTGCCTGGGAGTATCTGGTGTACCTGGGAATATCGGAGGTGTACCTGGGAATATCGGGTGTGCCTAGGAGTGTCAGAGGTGCCTGGGGGTGTCGGAGGTGTGCTTGGGGTGTCAGGGTGCCTGGGATTTGTCAGAGGTGTGCCTGGCAGTGTCAAGTGCCTGGGAGTGTCAGAGGTGTTCAAGGGAGTTTCAGAGGAATACTAGGAGTGTCAGAGTGTACCTGGGAGTGTCAGAGGTACCTAAGAGTGGAAGTTTATCTGGGAGTGTCGGGTTGTACCTGGGGTGTCGGAGGCGGACCTGGGAGTGTCAGAGGTGTGCCTGGGAGTGTGAGAAGTGTGCACTGGGTGTGGGTCTGCCTGGAGTGTCAGAGGTGTGCCTGGGGAGTGTCAGGTGTACCTGGGTGTAGAGTGTGCCTGGGAGTGTCAGGGTGGCACCTGGGAGTGTCGGAGGTGTACATGGATTGTCAGAGGTGTGCTTAGGGGGTGTGGGGTGTGCTTGGGTGTCAGAGGTGTGCCTGGGAGTGTCAGAGGTGTGCCTGGCAGTGTCAGCGGTGTGCCTGGGAGTGTCAGCCTTGTGCCTGGGGGTGTTAGAGGGTATCAGGGGGTGACAGAGGTGCCTAGGAGTGTCAGAGGTGTGCCTGGGGAGTGTCAGAGGTGTACCTGGGAGTGTCAGAGGGTATCTGGGAGTCGGACGTGTGCAGTGTCAGGCTGTACAGGTTCAGTTGGAATGCACCTGGGGTGTCAGAGGTGTGCCTGGAGTGTCAGGTGTGCCTGGGAGTGTCAGAGGTGTACCTGGAGGTGTCGGAGGTGTGCATGGTGTCAGAGGTGTACCTGGGTGCCAGCGGTGTACCTGGGAGTCTAAGAGGTGTACCTGGGATTGTCTGGGGGTGTACCTGGGAGTGTCAGGGGAGAACCAGTGAGTGAAAGAAGTGTGTCCTGGGAGTGTCAGAGGTGTACCTAGGATTATCGGTGATTTGACTGGGGTGTCAGGTTGTGCCTGGGGTGTCGGAGGCAAACCTGGGAGTGTCAGAGGTGTGCCTAGGAATGTCAGAGGTATGCAGGAGTGTCAGTGAAGTGCCTGGGAGTCTCAAAGGTGTGCCTGGGGTATCTGAGGTGTGCCTGGGAATATCGGAGGTGTGCCTGGAATATTGGAGGTGTAGCAGAGTGCCAAGGTGACCTAGGTCTCAGGGTGAACCAGGGGTGTCAGGAGGTGTTTGGGGTGTGCCAGGTGTCAGGTGGAGTACCTGGGAGTCTCAAAGGTGTGCCTGGGAGTATCAGAGGGTGTACCTTGGAATATCGGATGTGTACGTGGGAATATCGGAGGTGTGCCTGGGAGTGTCAGAGGTGTACCTGGAGTGTCGGAGGTTACCTGGGAGTGTCACAGGAGTACCTGGGATTGGCAGAGGTGTACCTGGCAGGTCAGAGGTGTTCTGGGGAGTGTCAGAGATGTACCTGGAGTGTTAGGGGTGTATCTCGAGTGTCGGACGTGTGCCTGGGAGTGTCAGAGGTGTATCAGGTAATGTCAGTGGAGAACTTGGGAGTAGCGAGGTGCACCTGGGTGAGGAGGTGTATCAGAGTACAGAGAGGCCTTAGGAGTCAGAGGTGTACCTGGGAGTGTCAGAGGTGTACCAGGAATGTCAGTGAGTACCTGGGAGTGTCACAGGTGTACCTGGGAGTGTCAAAGGCACCTGGGAGTGTCAGGAGGTGTACCTGGGAGGCCGAGGTGTACCTGGGAGTATCAGAGGTGTACCTGGGAGTGTCAGAGGTGTACCTGGAATGTCAGAGGTATGCAGGGAGTGTCAGTGAAGTACTTGAGAGTCACAAAGGTGTACCTGGGGAGCTGGAGGTAATGGGAATATCGGAGGCCTGGGAATATCGGAGGTACCAGGGAGTGTCAGAGGTGTACCTGGGAGTCTCAGAGGTGTACCTGGGAGTGACAGAGGTCTTGGAGTATTAAAGGTGTAACTGGGAGTGTAAGAGGTGTACCTGGGAGTGTCAGGGGTGTAACTCGGAGTGTCGGAGGTGAACTGGGAATGTCAGAGGTACCAGGGAGTGTCAGTGGAGTACCTGGGAGTCTCAAAGGTGTACCTGGGAGTATCTGAGGTGTACCTGGGAATATCGGAGGTGTACCTGGGAATATCGGAGGTGTACCTGGGAATGGAGGTGTACCTAGGAGTGCAGAGGTGTACTTGGGAGTGTCGAGGTGTACTTGGGAGGGGTCACAGGAGTGCCTGGGATTGTCAGGAGGTACCTGGCAGTGTCAGAGGTGTACCTGGGAGTGTCAGAGGTGTACCAGGGTTGTCAGAGGAATACCTAGGAGGTCAGAGGTGTACCTGGGAGTGTCAGAGGGGTACCTAGGAGCAGTGGAGGTTTATCTGGGAGTGTCGGAGTTGTACCTGGGAGTGTGGAGGCGGACCTGGGAGTGTCAGAGGTGTACCTGGGAGTGTGAGAAGTGTTCCTGGGAGTGTCCTACCTGGAGTGTCAGAGGTGTACCTGGGAGTGTCGGAAGGGCACCTGGAGTGTAAGAAGTGTACCTGGGAGTGTCGGAGGTGTACCTGGAGTGTGGAGGTGTACATGGGAGTGTCAGAGGTACTTGGGAGGTGGGGAGGTGCACGGAGTGTCAGGTACCTGGGAGTGTCAGGGTGTACCTGGGAGTGTCAGAGGCCTGGGAGAGGTATCGGATGTCAGGAGAACTTGGGAGTGCGGCGGTGCACCTGGGAGGTTAGAGGTGATCAGGGAGGAGAGAGCACCTGGAGGCCAGAGGTGTACCTGGGAGTGAGGTGTACTAGGAGGTCAGGTGGTACCTGGGAGGTTGGTGCACGGGGAGTGTAAGGGGTGTACCTGGGAGTGTCTGAGGTACCTGGGAGGCTGGGAGGTGTACCTGAGAGTGGAGGTACATGGAGTGTCAGGAGGTGCCTGGCAGTGCCAGCGGTGTACCTGGGAGTCTCAGAGGTGTGCCTGGGAGTGTCTGAGGTGTACCTGGGAGGTCTGAGGTGTACCTGGAGTGTCTGAGGCACTGGGTGTGTCAGAGATGTACCAGGAGTGTCACAGAGGCCTCGGAGTGAGAGGTACCTAGAAGTGTCTGGAGGTACCAGGAGTGTCAGAGGTGTAACTGGGAGTGTCTGGAGGTGTGCCTGGAGGTCAGGGGTGTGCCAGGAGTGTCAGTGAGTACCTGGGAGTGTCAGACGTGTACCTGGGAGTGTAAGGGGTGTACCTGGGAGGTCTGAGGTGTACCTGTGAGTGCTGAGGAGGTGTACCTGGGGAGTGTCAGAGGTGTACTTGGGAGTGTCAGGTGTACCTGGGAGTGTCTAAGGTGTACCTGGGAGTGTCAGGGGTGTACCTGGGAGAGTCAGAGGTGTGCCTGGGAGTGTCTGAGGTACCTGGAGTGTCAGAGGTACCTGGGAGTGTCAGGGTGTGCCAGGGAGGTCAGTGGAGTACCTGGGAGTGTCGGAGGTGTACCTGGGAGTGTCGGATGTGTACCTGGGACTATCGGGTGTACCTGGGAGTATCGGAGGTGTACCTGGGAGGCAGGGAGTACCTGGGAGTATCAGAGGTCTGGGAGTGTCGGGGTGTGCTGTAGGAGTGTCAGGGGTGTAACTGGGAGTGCCGGAGGTAACTGGGAGGCTGAGGAGTACCTGGGAGTGTGAGAGGTGTACCTGGGAGTGTCAGTGATGTACCTGGGAGTGTCAGAGGTGTACCTGGGAGGTGAATGGTGTATCTGGGCGTGTCGGAGGTGTTCGGAGAGTGTCGGGGAGGTGTACCTGGGAGCATAGAGGTGTACCTGGGAGTGTCAGATGTACCTGGGAGTGTCTGGGTGTACCTGGGAGCACAGGTGTAACTGGGAGTGCCGGAGGTAACAAGGTGTCAGAGGAGTACCTGGGAGTGTCGGACGTGTACCTGGGAGTGTCAGAGGTGTATCAGGAATGTCAGTGGAGAACTTGGGAGTGTCAGCGGTGCACCTGGGTGTGTAGAGGTATCAGACAGAGGAGTACCAGGAGTGTCAGAGGTGTACCTGGGAGTCAGAGGTGTACCAGGGAATGTCAGTGAGTACCTGGGAGGCCAGAGGTGTGCCTGGGAGTTGGGAGGCATGGGAGGCTGGGCAGGCCTGGGAGTGCTGAGGTACTGGGAGTGTTGGGAGGTGTACCTGGGAGTGTCAGAGGTGTGCCTGGGAGTCTGGGAGGTACCTGGGAATGTCAGGAGGTATCGAGGGAGTGTCAGTGAAGGCATTGAGAGTCACAAAGGTGTACCTGGGAGCCGAGGTGCCTGGGAATATCGGAGGTGTACCTGGGAATATCGGAGGTGTACCAGGGAGTTGTGGAGGTGTACCTGGGAGTCTCAGAGGTGTACCTGGGAGGACAGAGGTACCTGGGAGTATTAAAGGTAACTGGGAGGTAAGAGGTGTACCTGGGAGTGTCAGGGGTGTAACCGGAGTGTCGGAGGTGAAACTGGGAATGTCAGAGGTGTACCAGGAGTGTCAGTGGAGCACCTGGAGTCTCAAAGGTACCTGGGAGTATCTGGAGGTGTACCTGGGAATATCGGAGGTGTACCTGGGAATATCGGAGGTGTACCTAGGAGTGTGGGAGAGGTGTACCTGGAGTGTCGGAGGTATTTGGGAGGTCAGGAGGTACCTGGATTGTCAGAGGTGCCTGGCAGGTCAGAGGTGTACCTGGGAGTGTCAGGAGGTGTACCAGGGAGTTTCAGAGGAATACCTAGGAGTGTCAGAGGTGTACCTGGGAGCCGGTGAGGGCAATCAGGAGGACGAGGTACTGGGAGTGTCGGAGTTGTACCTGGGAGTGTCGGAGGCGGACCTGATGTCAGAGTGTACCTGGGAGTGTGAGAAGTGCACCTGGGAGTGTAGAGCACCTGGAGTGTAAGAAGTCTGGGAGTGTCGGAGGTACCTAGGGGAGTGTGGAGGTGTGCATGGGAGTGTCAGAGGTGACTTGGGGAGTGTCAGAGGTGTACTTGGGAGCAAGTCAGAGGTGCCTGGGAGGTCAGGTACCTGGGAGTGTCAGCCTTGCACCTGGGAGGTTAGAGGTGTATCAGGAATGTCAGTGGAGAACTTGGGAGTGTCATGGTGCACCTGGGAGTGTAGGAGGTGTATCAGGGAGTGACAGAGGAGTACCTAGGAGTGTCAGAGGTGTATCTGGGAGGTCAGGTGTACCAGGGAGTGTCAGGAGTACCTGGGAGTGTCACAGGTGGCCTGGGAGTGTGTAAGGGGTGTACCTGGGAGTGTCTGAGGTGTACCTGGGAGTGTCAGAGGTGTACCTGAGAGTGTCGGAGGTGTACATGGAGTGTCAGAGGTGTACCTGGCAGTGCCAGCGGTGTACGTGGGAGTCTCAGAGGTGTGCCTGGGAGTGTCTGAGGTGTACCTGGGAGTGTCTGAGGTGTACCTGGGAGGTCTGAGGTGCCTGGGTGTGTCAGGGAGAAGTACCAGGGAGTGTCACAGGAGTGGGGCCTGGGAGGAGAGGACCTGAAGTGTCTGGAGGTGTACCAGGGAGTGTCAGAGGTAACTGGAGCAACTGAGGTGTACCTGGGAGGTCAGGGGTGTACCAGGAGGTCAGTGGAGTACCTGGGAGTGTCAGACGTACCTGGGAGTGTAAGGGGTGCACCTGGGAGTGTCTGGAGGTGTACCCAGGGAGTCAGGAGGTGTGCCTGGAGTGAGGTGCACTTGGGACAAGGTGTGCACCTGGGGAGGTCAAGGTGTACCTGGGAGTGTCAGGGGTGTCCCTGGAGAGTCAGAGGGGCACCTGGGAGTCTGAGGTGCACCTGAGTGTCAGGAGGTGTACCTGGGAGTGTCAGGTGCCGGGAGTGTCAGTGAAGTACCTGGGAGTGTCGGAGGTACCTGGGAGTGTCGGATGTACCTGGGACTATCGGAGGTGTACCTGGGAGCACGGAGGTGCCTGGGAGGTCAGGTGTGAGTACCTGGGAGTATCAGAGGTGTGTCTCCGGAGTGTCAGGGGTGTGCACGTAGGAGTGTCAGGGGTGTAACTGGGAGGTCGGAGGTAACTGGGAGTGTCAGAGGAGTACCTGGGAGGTGAGAGGTGTACCTGGGAGGTCAGGTGATGTACCTGGGAGTGTCAGAGGTGTACCTGGGAGTGTGAATGGTGTATCTGGGCGTGTCGGAGGTGTTCCTGAGAGTGTCAGAGGTACCTGGGAATGTTAGAGGTGTACCTGGGAGTGTCAGATGTACCTGGGAGTGTCTGGGGTGTACCTGGGAGTGTCAGGGGTGTAACTGGGAGTGTCGGAGGTGTAACTGGGAGTGTCAGGAGAGTACCTGGGAGTGCAGAAGTGGTCTGGAGCATCAGGAGGTGTATCTGGGAGGTCAGGGGGTGTACCTGGGAGTGTCAGAGGTACCTGGGAGTGTCGGTGTTTCAGGGAGAGTCGGAGGTGTACCTGGGAGTGTCAGGGGTGTACCTGGGAGTGTCAGGGGTGTACCTGGGAGGTCGGAGGTGTACCTGGGAGTGCAGAGGTGTACCTGGAGGAAGTAGGGCACCAGGAGTGTCAGTGGGAGTCCCTGGGAGTGTCGGAGGTGTACCTGGGAGTGTCGGATGTCCACCTGGGAGGTCAGATGTGTAGCAGGGAGTGGTAGAGGTGTACTGGGAGTGTCAGAGGTGAACCAGGAGTGCCAGAGGAGTTCCTGGGAGTGTCAGAGGGTACCTGGGACCATCGGTGTAACGGGTGTATCGGAGGTACCTGGGAGTGTCAGAGGTGGCCGTGGGAGCATCAGAGGTGTATCTGGGAATGTCGGGTGTACCTGGGAGTGTCAGGGGTGTAACTGGTAGTGTCGGAGGTGTAACTGGGGAGGTCAGGAGGTATATCTAGGGAGTATCAGAGGGGTACTTGGGAGTGTCGTGTGGTGGTACCAGGGAGTCAGAGGTGTGCCTGGGAGTGTCAGGAGGTACCTGGGAGCATCAGAAACTGGGAGTGTCATGGTGTACCTGGGAGCTGGGGTGTACCTGGGAGTGACTGAGGTGTACCTGGGAGTGTCAGGGGTGTACCTGGGAGTGTCAGAGGTGTACCTGGAGGTCAGAAGTGTACCTGGGAGCATCAGACACCAGGAGTGCCAGTGAGCACCTGGGAGTGTCGGAGGTGTACCTGGGAGGCCAGGTACCTGGGAGTGTCTGAGGTGTACCAGGAGGTTAGGAGGTGTAAGGGAGTGTATGAGGTGTACCTTGAAGTGTCAGAGGTGTACCTGGGAGCGTCGGAGGTGTACTTGGGAGTGTCAGAGAAATACCTGGGGTGTCAAAGGTGTACCTGGGAGTGTCTGGGGTGTTCCTCGGGAGTGTCAGGAGGTACTTGGGAGGTGCAGAGGAGTACCTGGGAGGTCAGAGAGTGCACCTGGGAGTGTCAGAGGTGTGTGGGAGTGTCTGGGGTGTACCTGGGAGTGTCAGAGTACCTGGGAGGTCAGAGGTGTACTGGGAGTGTCAGGGGTGGACCTGGGAGTGTCAAGGTGTACCTGGGAGTGGTCAGGGGCGTACCTGGGAGAGTCAGAGGTACCTGGGAGTGTCGAGGTGTACCTGGGAGGTTCGAGGTGCACTCAGGGAGGTATGAGGTACCTGGAAGTGTCAGAGGTGTTCCTGGGAGGTGTTGGAGGTACTGGGATTGTCAGAGAAATACCTGGGAGTGTCAGGAGATGTACTTTGGAGTGTCAGAGGTGTCACCTTGAGTATCAGAGGTGTATCTGGGAGTGTCAGGGGGTGTATTGGGATGTCAGGGGTATACCTAGTGTCAGGAGGTGTACCTGGGAGTGGTCGGAGGTGTTCTAGGGAGTGTCAGAGAGTACCTGGAGTGTCAGAGGTGTACCTGGAGTCACAGGTGTGCCTGGGAGTGTGGGGGTACCTGGGAGTGTCTGAGGTGTACCTGGAGTGTCAGTGGTGTACCTGGAGTGTCAGAGGTACCAGGGAGTGTCAGTGAGTGGGAGTGTCGGAGGTGTATCTGGGAGTGCTGGAGGTACCTGGGACTATCGGAGGTGTACCTAGAGCATCGGAGGTGTACCTGGGAGGTCAGTGGAGTACCTGGGAGTATCAGAGGTGTATCTGGGAGTGTCGGGGGTGTATCTGGGAGTGTCAGGTGTACCTGGGAGTGTCAGGAGGTGTTCCTGGGAGTGTCGGGAGGTGTCCTAGGGAGTGTCAGAGGAGTATCTGGGAGGTCAGAGGTGTACCTGGGAGTGTCAGGGTGTACCAGGAGTGTCAGTGGAGTACCTAGGGAGTGTCACAGGTGTACCTGGGAGTGTAGGGGTGTACCTGGGGAGTGTCTGAGGTGTACCTGGGAGTGTCAGAGGTGTACCTGGGAGGTCAGGGGGGCCAGGGGAGTCTGTGAGGTACCTGGGAGTGTCGGAGGTACCTGGAGTATGGGATGTACCTGGGACTATCGAAGGTGTACCTGAGTACCGGAGGTGTACCTGGGAGTGTGGGTGGAGTACCTGGGAGTATCAGTGTATCTGGGAGTGTCAGGGTGTACGTGGGAGTGTCAGAGGTACCTGGGAGGTGTCAGAGGTGTACCTGGAGTGTCTGAGGTGTGCCAGGAGTGTATGAGGTGTACCTGGAAGTGTCAGAGGTGTTCCTGGAGTGTTGAGGTACCTGGGATTGTCAGAGAAATACCTGGGAGTGTCAGAGATGTACTTTGGAGGTCAGAGGTGATCTTGGAGTATCAGAGGTGTATCTGGGAGTGTCAGGGGTGTATCTGGGAGTTGGGGTATACCTGGGAGTGTCAGAGGTACCTGGGAGTGTCGGAGGTGTTCTAGGGAGTGTCAGAGGAGTACCTGGGAGTGTCAGAGGTGTACCTGGAGTGTCACAGGTACCTGGGGAGTGTAAGGGTGTACCTGAGTGTCTGAGGTACCTGGGAGCAAGTGGGTGGTGTACCTGAGAGTGTCAGGGTGACCAGGGAGGTCAGGAGTACCGGAGTGCGGAGGTGTATCTGGGAGTGTCGGAGGTGTACCTGGGACTATCGGAGGTGTACCTAGAGTATCGGAGGTGTACCTGGGAGTGTCAGTGAGTACCTGGGAGTATCAGAGGTATCTGGGAGTGTCAGGTGTATCTGGGAGGTCAGGTGTACCTGGGAGTGTCAGAGGTGTTCCTGGGGAGTGGAGGTGTTCTAGGAGTGTCAGGAGGAGTATCTGGGAGTGTCAGAGGTGTACTCTGGAGTGCAGGGGTGTACCAGGGAGTGTCAGTGGGAGTACCTAGGAGTGTCACAGGTGGCCTGGGAGTGTGAGGGTGCCTGGAGTAGTTCGAGGTACCTGGGAGTGTCAGAGGTGTACCTGGGAGTGTCAGGGGTGTACCAGGGAGTGTCAGTGGGAGTACCTGGGAGTGTCGGAGGTGTACCTGGGAGGTCGGATGTGTACCTGGGACTATCGAAGGTGTACTGAGTACCGGAGGTGTACCTGGGGAGGTCAGTGGAGTACCTGGGAGTATCAGAGGTGTATCTGGGAGTCAGGGGTGCATGGGAGTGTCAGGGGTGTAACTGGGAGTGCGGAGGTAACTGGGAGTGTCAGAGGAGTACCTGGGAGTGTGAGAGGTGTTCCTGGGAGTACAGTGATGCACCTGGGAGTGTCAGAGGTGTACCTGGGAGTGTCAGAGGTGTACCTGGGCGTGTCGGAGGTGTTACTGAGAGTGTCAGAGGTATATCTGGGAGCGTTAGGAGGTACCTGGGAGTGTCAGATGTGTACCTGGGAGTGTCTGGGGTGTACCTTGGAGTGTCAGGGGTGTAATGGGAGAGCCGGAGGTAACTGGGAGTGTCAGAGGAGTACCTGGGAGGTCAGGAGGTGTACCTCGAGTATCAGAGGTGTATCTGGGTGTCAAGTGTGTACCTGGGAGTATCAGAGGTGTACCTGGGAGTGTCGGAGGTGTTTCAGGAGAGTCAGATAGTAGCTGGGAGGTCAGGAGGTGTCCTGGGAGTGTCAGGGTGTACCTGGGAGTGTCGGAGGTGTACCTGGGAGGTCAGAGGTACTTGGGAGTGTGTTAGGTGTACCAGGAAGTGTCAGTGAGTACCTGGGAGTGTCGGAGGTGCACCTGGGAGTGTCGGATGTTCAGGGAGTGTCAGATGTGTGCAGGAGCAAGCGAGGTACCTGGGAGGTCAGAGGTGAACCAGGAGTGTCAGAGGAGTTCCTGGGAGTGTCAGAGGTGCACCTGGGACTATCGGAGGTACCTGGGACTACGGAGGTGTACCTGGGAGTACGGAGGTGTACCTGGGAGTGTCAGAGGTGTACGTGGAGTATCGAGGTGTATCTGAATGTCAGGTGTACCTGGGAGTCAGGGGTGTAACTGGAGTGTCGGAGGTGTAACTAGAGTGTCAGGAGTATACCTGGGAGTATCAGAGGTACTTGGGAGTGTCAGTGGTGTACCCTGGAGTGTCAGAGGTGTACCTGGGAGTGTCAGAGATGTACCTGGGAGTGTTAGGGGTGTGTCTGGGAGTGGACGTATTTGCAGTGTCAGCGGTACCTGGGAGTGTCATGGTGTACCTGGGGAGCAAGAGGGCATCAGGGAGGACAGAGAGTACCTAGGAGTGTCAGAGGTGTACCTGGTGGTGGAGAAGTGTACCTGGGAACTGCGGTGTACCTGGGAGTGTCAGAGGTGTACGTGGAGTGTCAGGTACCAGGAGGTCAGTGAGTACTTGGGAGTGTCAGGAGGTGCACCTGGGAGTGTCAGGAGGTGTACCTGGGAGTGTCAGAGGATATCTGTGAGTGTTGACGTGACCTGGTAGTGTCAGGGGAGGTGTACCTGGGAGTGTCTGAGGACCTGGGAGTGTCAGGGGAGAACCAGTGAGTGAAAGAGTGTACCTAGTGTCAGGGAGGTACCAGGGAGTGTCTGGAGGTACCTGGGAGGTCAGGAGGTGTACCAGGGAGTGTCAGGAGGCCGTCTAGGAGTGTCAGAGGTGTAACTTGGGAGCACGGAGGCTTAACTGGGAGTGTTTTGGAGTTGTACTGGGAGTGTCGGGGGGGACCTGAGAGTCAGAGGTGTACCTGGGAGCATCAGAGGTACCTGGGAGTGTCAAGGTACCTAGGGAGTGTCAGGAGAGTCTGTGGGCGTGTCAGGGGTGAAGTACCTGGAGTCTCAAAGGTGTACCTGGGAGTATCTGAGGTGTACCTGGGAATGGAGGTACCTGGGAATATTGGAGGTGTACCTGGGAGTGCCAGAGGTGCATCTGGGAGTGTCAGAGTGCACCTGGGAGTGTCAGGAGGTATCTGGGAGGTCGGAGGTGTACCTGGAGGCCAGAGGTGTACCTGGAATGTCAGTGGTGTACTTGGAGGTTAGGTGTAGGACCTGGGAGTGTTGGAGGTGCATCAGGGAAGTGTCAGAGGTGTATCTCTAGGAGGTCGGGGAGGTGTACCTGGGAGGTCAGAGGTACCAGGAAGTGTCAGTGGAGTACCTGGGAGGTCAGAGGTGTACCTGGGAGTGTCAGAGGTGTACCTGAGTGTCAAAGGTGTACCTGGGAGTGTCAGAGGTGTACCTGGGAGGTCAGGAGGTGTACCTGGGAGTATCAGAGGGTACCAGAACAGAGGTGTAACTGGAACAGAGGTATAATGAGGAGTGTCAGTGAAGCACGGAGAGTCACAAAGGTGTACCTAGGAGTATCGGAGGTGTACCTGGGCATACTTGGAGGTGTACCTGGGAATATCGGAGGTGTACCAGGAGCAACAGAGGTACCTGGGAGTGTCATAGGTGTGCCTGGGAGCATTAGAGGTAACTGGCAGTGTAAGAGGTACCTGGAGTGTCAGGGTGTAACCGGAGTGTCGGAGGTGTAACTGGGAATTCCAGAGAAAATTAGGAGTGCCAGAGGTGCCTTGGAGTGTCAGAGGCTGCACCTGGGAGTGTTAGGAGGTGTATCTGGGAGGTTTGACGGTACCTGGGAGTGTCAGAGGTGCATCAGGAATGTCAGTGGAGAACCTTGGGGAGCAGCACAGCAACCGGGAGTGTTAGAGGTGCATCAGGAGTGACAGAGGAGCACCCAGAGTGTCAGAGGTGCACCTGGGAGTGTCAGAGGTGCACCAGAAACGTCAGTGGAGCACCTGGGAGGTCAGGAGGCACCTGGGAGTGTCAGAGGTGTACCTGGGAGTGCCAAATAAGGCAACTGGGAGTGTCTGAGGTGTACCTGGGGAGTGTCTGGAGGTACCTGGGAGTGTCTGAGGTGCACCTGGGAAATGGAGGTGGGTCCAACGTCAGAGGTATACGAGGGGAGTGTCAGTGAAGTACTTGAGAGTCACAAAGGTACCCAGGAGTATCGGAGTGTGCCTGGGCATATTACCGGAGGTACCTGGGAATATCGGAGGTGCACCAGGGAGTGTCAGAGGTGTACCTGGGAGCAGTCATAGGTGTACCTGGGAGACAGAGGTGTAACTGGCAGTGTAAGAGGCGTAACGGGGAGGTCAGGGGGTGTAACCCGGAGTGTCGGGAGGTGCAATCAGAATTCCAGAGGCACCATGGAGGGAGCACCCAGAGTCTCAAAGGTACCTGGGAGTATCTGAGGTGTACCTGGGAATACTCAGGCAGCCTGGGAATGGAGGTGCACCTACGAGTGTCAGGAGGTGTACCTGGGAGTGTTTGGAGGTGCACCTGAGCAAGTCACAGGAGTACCTGGGATTGCTGGGAGGTGCACCACAGTGTCAGAGGTGTACCTGGGAGTGTCAGAGGTGTACCAGGGAGTTTCAGAGGAATACCTAGGGAGTGTCAGAGGTGCACCCTGGGAGGCCACAGAGGGCACCTAGGAGTATCGGGAGTTTATCTGGGAGCAATGGAGTTGTACCTGGAGTGTCGGAGGCGGACCTGGGAGTGTCAGAGGTACTGTGGGAGCATCAGAGGTACCTGGGAGCAGTCAGAGTTGCACCTGGGAGTGTGAGAAGTGGCACCTGGGATTGTCTGGCCACCTGGGAGTGTCAGAGGCGTAACTGGGAGGTTTGAGGTGCAAATCTGGGAGTGTAAGAAGGCACCTGGGAGTGTCGGAGGTACCTGGGAGTGTCGGAGGTGGCAAGGAAGGGAGTGTCAGGAGGTGGCTCTGGGAGGTCAGAGGTGGCACTTGGGAGCAGCTCAGGAGGTGCATCACCTGGAGGCCATCGTGTGCCCGCAGTGTCAAGGTGTACCTGGGAGGCTGGGGCATGATGCACCTGGGAGGCAAAAAGTTAGAGGAGCATCAGGGGAGTGACAGAGGAATGCCTAGGAGTAAGTCAGGAGGCGTACCTGGAGTGTCAGAAGTGTACCTGGGAGTGTCAGAGAGTATCTGGGAGGCCGGATCGTGTACCTGGGAGAAACAGAGCTGTACCACGTGAATGTCAGTGGAATACTTGGGGTGTCAGAGGTGTGTCTTGGGAGGAAGCCAGAGGTGCACCTGGGAGTGTGAGAGGTGCAAATTGGGAGCAAGCGAGGTGTGCCCAGGGAGGTCAGAGGTGCCTGGGAGGCAGGTGGTACCTGGGAGTTCAATTTGGGAGGTTGGGTGGGACCTGGGAGTGTCTTGAGGTACCTGGGGACAGAGGTACCTGGGAGTGTCAGAGGTGTACCTGGGAGATCAGGGGTGTAACTGGAGTGTCAGTGTGCACCTGGGAGGTCAGGAGGTACCTGAGGTGCACATGGAGTGTCATTATGTACCTGGGAGCAGAGGTGCACCTGAGTGTCGAGGTGTGCTGGGAATGTCTGAGGTGTACCTGGGAGTGTCTGAGGTACCTGGGAGTGTGAGGTGTTGGCAATGTGGGAGGTCAGGAGGTCAGAGGGTACCTGGGAGGTGGGAGGTGTCAGAGGTGTCTGAGGTACCTGGGAGTGTCAGTGGGTACCTGGGAGTGTCAAGGTGTAGCTTGGAGTGTAAGGTGTACCTGGGAGGTTTGAGGTGTTCCTGGAGTGCTGTTTTGTACCTGGGAGTGTCAGGGGTAACAGGAGTGTGTGGAGCACCTGGGAGTGTTTTGGAGTTGTACCTGGGAGGTCGGATGTACCTGGGACCACGGAGGTGTACCTGGGAGTTGGGAGGCACCTGGGAGTGTCAGGTGTACCTGGGGAGTATCAGGAGATGCATTTGGGAGTGTCAGGTACGTGGGAGTGTCAGGGGTAACTGGGAGGTCGGAGGTGTAACTGGAGTGTCAGAGGAGCACCTGGGAGTGTGTGAGAGGTGTACCTGGGAGGCTGGGGAGGTGTCTGGGAGCAGAGAGGTATCTGGGCGGCCGGAGGTGTTCATGAGAGGCCGAGGTGTACCTGGGAGTGTTAGAGGCACCTGGGAGTGTCAGATGTGACCTGGGAGGTCTGGGTACACCTGGGAGTGTCAGGTGTAACTGGGAGTGTCGGAGGTGTAACTGGGATTGTCAGGAGGTGTGGGCCTGGCAGTGTTAGGGGTGCACCAGGGAGGCCGTGAGCACTGGGGAGGCCGGACAGTGTACCTGGGAGGCTCAGAGGTATCTGGGAGTGTCAGGGGGTGTACCTGGGAGTGCCAGAGGTACCTGGGAGTGTCGGAGGTGTTTTCAGGGGAGAGTCACAGGAGTAGCTGGGAGTGTCAGGGGTGCAACTGGGAGGTTTGGAGGTGTAACTGACCAAGCCAGGAGGTGTACCTGGCAGTGTTAGGGGTGTACCAGGAGTGTCAGTGGAGTACCTGGGGAGTGTCGGAGGTGTACCTGGGAGTATCAGAGGTGTACCTGGGAGTGTCAGAGGTGTACCTGGGAGCATCAGAGGTGTATCTGGGAGTGCCTGGGGTGTACCTGGGGAGGTCAGGAGGTGGCACCTGGGGAGTGTTTGGAGGTGTTTCTAGGAGAGTCACAGGAGTAGCTGGGAGGCCAGAGGTGTACCTGGAGTGTCAGGGGTACCTGGAGTGTCGGAGTGTGTACCTGGGAGTGAAGTCAGAGGTGTACCTGGCAGTGTTAGGGGGGTGTACCAGGGAGGTCAGTGGAGTACTGGGGAGGTCGGAGGTACCTGGGGAGTGTCGGATGTCTACCTGGGGAGTGTCGATGTGTAGCAGGGAGTGTTAGAGGTGTACCTGAGGCAGTGTTCTGGGTATTAAGTTCATTGATACAGGAGCGAACACAAACACCTGTATAGTTTTTGTAGGTTCGGTTTACTGGACCAGAGATAGGTACACAGAGGGAAGTACTGCCCTCATTATGTTCGTTTGTCAACTGCTCTATAGACGACGGGCGGCGTTATACATTAGCAGCTTCCATACGTCGCTGTGCTAACATTAATTGCCATTAGACATAACAATGATTACATCGCCGTTATAGGCTAGGTTGAATAAATAATAATACAAATGGCACATACATCATATACATACATAATATATACTGACAGCATACATAATAAGGCTAAGGTCAATTCCCCACGCTTCATATAGCAGCAAAACCTGAAAGGACCTTTTTGGGATCCGTCGGAGCAAGCGAGGGACTAGATCACTGGGAAAGTGTGGGGACTCAACACTGGTGGCGGGCCAAAGAAGGCATTGTTACGTGGGCGGGAGAAAACGGCGGTTCCCTCCACCACACGCTAATTCACTGGTACCGTACCGGTAGTCTCTGCGGACTCTGGCTGAGATCCATGACTACGCTTGGCTGGTTCTCAACGCAGGGAGGCCGGGTTCCCGAATACGGACGGTGCCGACACTAACCTGGGGAGAGAGAACGGATGGTCGTGTTGTAGCGGGCGACGACGTCCTGGAACACGCCTGGCGGCTCGGCGATCACAACTTGTCTTGGCCTCGTACACCCTTGGAGAAGGATTGAGGTGAGCAGGACACAAGAACGAAGGGGGGCGTCCATACAAAACCCGCAGGGGAGCGTCCGGTAGTATATAGGTGTGTTGCGGAGTTCAAGAAGACCCAGGTCGAAGGCCCTTTGCAGTCAATGTTCCTGGTGAAGGGGCCACCCAAGGGATGAGGTGCTTCAGGGATTTGACAGCAGCCTCAGCGTGGCCAGTGTTGGATCTGCGGGCATGGGGCGATGACAACATGCCGGACTCTCATCGGTCAAGTGAACACAGCAAAGTCCCGGCTTAGAACTGAGTGCTCCGTCGGTCTGCAGGCGTACAGGAACGCCCACGTCGGGCTTTAAAAAGTAGTGGCGGAACTTGCTGATGGTGGCGGCAGACGTCGTGTCATTACCGTACTTACGGTCACGGGCCAAATCAGAGAGAGACGGTGGTCGACGATAACATGAAGGACTTTCCCCGGACACACAGAAAAAGTCGGCCGACACAGACTCAAAAGGGCGGCGGGGTTACGTCACCATGGTTGGGTTCGCTGGCTGGGTTGTAATACTTTGCAGGGCTCATTAACGCACGGGACAACATTGGAGATGTCGGAGTTGATGCTGGCCAGAACACGGCCTGCGTCGTGCACGTCGTTTGCGGCCCTGGCCCACGGTGACTGTCAGGAAGGCGAGCCAAGACGTGGGGGACGTGATGCAGCAGGGACAACTACACGTGCCTGGGTACAGAACAAAGGTTCTGCCGCAGTAGAAAGTTCATCGCGGAGTTTCCAAAACGGGAGCAGGGTGTTGTGAAGATCGTAGCGGTTGCTAGAAAACTATTCCTCACACACTCGACAAGTCGGACGTGGTGAAGGGTCATCTCTGGCCGTTAGAAACAGAAGGTCTCCTCCATTGCCTTTGTCGTCATCTGGTGACAGGTCCGAACGAAGCGATTGGACGGCATGGAGAGACCAGTCCTGACGGAGAGAGCGAGGTCGGCGTCGAGCACATGGTTCTGGAGTAGGGCGCGACAGGAGAGCGGGGATAAGGCATCGATGAGCTCTGCACAGCACGCCACACTGTTGTGAAGATGCATGCCGAGAGGCTTTCTTCAGACGCTGGAGGCGGTTTCAACGGTGTCCAGCGTGTGGGGTGGCGGAGGATGGGGACAAGTGGGCGATGGTTTGTCATTAGTAGTGCAGTTTGCAGGCTTGCGAGGTAAAAGTCCTGCATCTTTGACACGTTTCAAAACCACAGCAACAGTTTAACTTCAATAGTGGCGGAAGGTTTCAGTAAGTCAGAGAGAAACGCGGTTGCCACTGACGAGAGCCGGAACTGCCTTCCACCATGATCCTGGCAGTAGGGCGTATCCCACGCCATACGCGTGAAGCATCTGCTCGGAGAACTGCCGGTAAGCAAGGCTGGGTTAAATGGCGAGGACAGGTGACGAGGACAGGCCGTTTCACTTGCTGGAAGGCCTTGTCGTGGTCGGGGAGTCCACAGGAATGTCCTCTGGGGCCTCATCAGGGGGCGGCGCGGAGCAGCTGCGGAGATGTCCGACGAAAACCCCTGCTAACTGCCGGACGAGAGACCGGATGAAGGACCCCGCAAGTCGGTGAGGCGTTAGCAGGGGTGGGAAATCCGTGATGGCGCGGACCGCTTCGGGTCAGCTGCGATACCATTCCCGAGAGGGTGTACCCAACAAAAAGTCACAATCCGAAGAGCGCCAGAACAAACTTGTCGGTATTTAGGTAATGCCGCTTCCGGCACCTGTTGAGTACCGCAGATACGGCAGAGGTGATCCATATAATCCTCGTCGCACACGAAGTAGCGTCGTCGACCACTTTCACGCAGCGCCTGCTTTTCAGACCTTGTAGGTTTACATCACCCTCGAAGACAGAAAGCGTTCCTGTAGCGGCGAATCCCATGGGGCCACGGCAATAACTTCGCAACGTCCGGCGGGTGATGAAAAGTTGTGGGTATCGGGTCTTCTTCGGCAAGCTCACTGCTGGGCATCCGGCCAGGGCGTCCATCGTCGTAGGGCAGCGCCGCCGTCTGGTCACCGCGATAGCTGCAAAGGGCGTGTAGAGAAGGGTGCGCAGGGACGAGACACACTTGGCTGTTGGAGCTTGGAGAGTCAGTGGTGGACGGGAACACCACCTTAGGCTTTGTGACGACAACCAGGGTGACACCATGGAGACGGGTCATCGCTGTTGGTAATAATTTTGGGCGACCGCGGAGTCCAGCTCGTTTTGACCGCCTCTGGTGGAAGGCCAGGGGGAACCAGTCGAGATCCCAACGGCCCGATTTTGAGAGGCTTGGATTCCAGAGCGGACTCTGTCAACAGAACGTCATGAATTCTCTTCTGTGAAAGCATCTTCCAGCATCCTGAAGGAGAGGTGTCACTGGCAAGAGGTAGGGTAGGCGTGCAGGGTCGTTGTTGCCCTTCTTGCACCCTGTTATGTAAGCACTGAGAATAGGCTTGGGGAAGTCCTCTGGGAGATGATGGCCAACTCTTGACAATGTCTGTAGACAGCAAAGGAAATGGGACACCATTATGCACATCAATCCAGGCTTGACACGACCCAAGCGCCAGGCTGGGTGACTTGTGCTTGGAGTGAACCTAGGGGCCGGGCCGCCTGTAACCATCTGCCGTGAAGCGGGAGATCCCAAGGTCCCAGATCACTTGAGAGAGCCCCTGCTACTGCAAATGCTGGGACCGATGACTGTAGATCAGCGCCGGTGTCGGGCAACATCTGAACATCGGATGACACACCGCGGTAGGTCACAATGACACTGATGTACTGGGGGACTCTTGGTCCGGACGGTGGGGGAGCACACATTCCCATTGTATGGCCGAGCGTTGTCCAGGGTCGTCATGTTTCTGATTGAAGACTGTGGGGCGCCCTCTGGTGGAAGGGAGGTGAAGCTCGCCGACGCTGTCCCTTGCTTGTTGGAAGGCAACACTTAAACAGTAGTGGCCCAAACGACGCACACGTTGCACTGACGCGCTTTTGGCTGGGCACCGCATTGTGAGTGACCAGTGGCCTTACGGTCATTAAACTGTTGCATGTAGACCAGTTGCTGGAACACACCTGTAAAACCTGGTGCCGCTACCACAGCTGTTGCAAATGAACCGGCGGACGTGGTGGGCGAAGGCGTAGGGACAGACTTCGTCCTTCTGTGCCGGGACACAGCGCGCAACAGCCGTAGGGGGGAGCTCGGATAGAGGTGCAATCTGGCAGCCCTCCATAGAGCGACATATCGTCAACAATATCCTGAGAGAAGAGGAAGAGTCGAGGGAGGTGGAGGCGTTGGACCGTCTTCGTCCTAACACCCATCAGATCATCTGCTTTAACTGGGCCCCTGCACTGCTGGTGGTGGCTCAAACATATATCTACCCTTCCGGAGGCTCCTAAGACGCACATAAAGGGCCGCACCGCCTCCATCTGTCTACAGCTAAACAATTCCCCGCGCAGAGCTTCATTCTGCTGTCCTTGATGCCGTTGTAGAACGTCCAGCACCTCCACAGACAGCGAAGAGGTCGGAGGTACCTGCAAAGGGGAGTGTTCTAAGACACGCTGAACTTCCAAGGACAGGCACATACGCAGCTGGATGAGTTGCTTAGGCTGTGGCAAACTCTGGAGATTCACCATTGTAGAATACCAATCAGTCCACCGCCGCAGCCATTCACGAAAAGTCTGGAAAGTCACATCAGGCTTCAAGATGGGCGGTGTTTGAGCAGTTGCTTAGGTGGGGCTGGGGGGCGTGAAGGAAGTATTGATGAGGCATCGAACCAGTCAGTACCGAGGTAGCAGCAGAGCTAGGCTTGATTAACAGTGAGGCGAGATGTCAAAAGCTTCAAACCGTGCACTGCTCCTTCCACTTCTGCTGGTGGTCTCTCTGTTCTGCTTGCCTTTCTGTGTTCATCCGCCACACGCCTGTTAGCTTATCCTCGGGCAAGGCCTTTTCATATCTCATAAACTTCATTAAAGCACTATCTCTGGAGACAACGCTGAATATTGAGGTGAAGGGCTGAGCGATGCTAGGGAGCTGGAGCGTCGGTCGGCCTGGTCATCCTTCGCGAGTTATCATCCGCCTGACTCATCCATCGCTGGGTCCACGGTTACGGTGAAGGTATGAGACACAACCATTTATCTAGGTACTGTGCTCCTAAATCAGTGTTGGACCGGTCAGCCCGTCGTATCAACAAGATTTCGTGACAAAAAATTAATTAAATACAACAGATAAGTAGGTTATATATACAAAATATATATGGGGAGCCGCCGCTGCCGCGAGTGTTAGTACATGTATGTGTGTGTGCGCGTCCCGGGCAGTGAGCAGTCTTGCTGGAGGGAGAGGAGGAGAGGCGGCGACTACGGTCAGTCGCGTCAGTTACCCCTGATGCGTCAAAGGAGTGGTGACCAACTCTACTTCCCCACAAATCCCCTGAACAGTTTTACACCTTGGGAATCTTTGTGAACAAGGTCACATGAATGGCACGAAACAATAATAATGCACTAAACACTTCACAGAAAATCACTGTCACTCGACACTGCTCAAAGTTGCTAAATTCTTTTTCGAGGACGGTGGCGGGCGGCGGTTGACACAGGGCAGGGGTCCATAAGCCGGTTTTCCACAAATCCTTTGCACTATCACTGTGTATCATTCAGTAAAAGCATGCATACGCGCCATGTTATGTTCTGGGTAATGTTCATACAGGAGCGAACACAAACACCTGTATAGTTTTTGTAGGTTCGATTTACTGGACTGTGAGATATGTACACAGAGGGAAGTACCGCCTCAGCTTGTTCGCTGCTTGTCAATCAAAACATGGACGACGAGTGGCAAAGTGATACATTAGCAGCTTCCACACGCGCCGCCAGGTTACGACACTGGCTATGTGGACATGGTATCAACATTGCCACATCGCCAAGTTAGCTAGGGCTGAATAAATAATACATAAATGGAGCACATACATCATATACATACATAATATATAATACAGCATGTACATAATATACATATATATATATATATATATATATATATATATATATATATATATATATATATATAAAGGTATTGCGTCTACCCAAGGCAGAAGAACCACCAGGTAAACGGAGTGAATGAAACACGAATCCCCAATCCAGAAATATTCACTGTATGATGAATGACATCAGAAACGCCCCACTAATTGGTCGAGCTGGTTACCCGCCGGCCAATTAGCGAGCGTCTTTTGACATAATTGATCAAAGTGGTGGTCTGTCCCGTGCCTCGTGGGAACTGGTGAGTTTTCTATCAGGCTTTCCTATTGGTGGATTGGGTTTTCTCGTCCTGTGTATTGGTTCTTCTCAAGTAAGATGCGTTTGTCAATAATGCAGGTTTGTGTTGTTGTGTTATTGTTCTGTTGTTGTGTTATTGTTCTGTTGTTGTTGTGTTATTGTTTTGTTATTGTTGTTGTTGTTGTTGTGTTGTTGTTCTGTTGTTGTGTTATTGTTCTGTTGTTGTTGTGTTATTGTTCTGTTGTTGTTATTGTTGTTGTGTTGTTGTAAATTCACTAATGGTTTTGTTATTGTTGTTGTTCTTCCAATTTATTTCGGCGCTTTAACTCGTACGATCTTTAATCTCAGCTCCACTTAGTCATGCCCTCTCAGCTCCACTTAGTCATGGCCTCTCAGCTTCACTTAGTCATGGCCTCTCAGCTCCACTTAATGACCTCTTAGCTTTACTTAGTCATGGCCTCTCAGCTCCACTTAATGACCTCTCATCTCCATTTAGTCATGGCCTCTCAGCTCCACTTAATGACCTCTCATCTCCACTTAGTCATGGCCTCTCAGCTTCACTTAGTCATGGCCTCTCAGCTCCACTTTAATGACCTTCTCATCTCCACCTAGTCATGGCCTCAGCTCACGCAGACCCCTCATCTCCACTCTAGTCATGGCCTCTCAGCTTCTGACTTAGTCATGGCCTCTCAGCTCCACTTCTAATGACCTCTCTCATCTCCACTTAGTCATGGCCTCTCAGCCCACTCTAATGACCTCTCATCTCCACTTAGTCATGGCCTCTCAGCTCCACTTAATGGCCTCTCATCTCCACTTAGTCATGCCCTCTCAGCTCGACTTAGTCATGGCCTCTCAGCTTCACTTAGTCATGGCCTCTCAGCTCCACTTAATGACCTCTCATCTCCACTTAGTCATGCCCTCTCAGCTTCACTTAGTCATGCCCTTTCAGCTTCACTTAGTCATGCCCTTTCAGCTTCACTTAGTCATGGCCTCTCAGCTCCACTTAATGACCTCTCATCTCCACTTAGTCATGGCCTCTCAGCTTCCTTGGTCATGGCCTCTCGGCTCCCTTAGTATTTATCTCATCTCCCACTTAGTCATGGCCTCTCAGGCTCCACTTAATGACCTCTCATCTCACTTAGTCCATAGCCTCTCGCTTCACTTAGCCATAGCCTCTCAGCTCACCCAGTCATGGCCTCTCAGCTCCTTTGGCCTCTCATCTCCTAGTCATGGCCTCTAAGGTGCTATTGACCTCTCAGCTCGACTTAGTCTGGCCTCTCTCATGTTGGCCTGTTGATTGTGTTCTCATCTCCTTGGTTATGCCTCTCAGCTTCTTAGTCATGCCCTTTCAGCTTCACTTAGTCATGGCCTCTCAGCTCCCTTAATGACCTCTCATCTCCACTTAGTCATGCCCTCTCAGCTTGTTAGTGACCTCAGCTCGACTTAGTCATGGCCTCTCAGCTTCTTAGTCATGGCCTCTCAGCTCCATTAGTGGCCTCTCATCTCCATGGTCTGCCTTCTAGCTTCATTGGTCATGCCTTTCAGCTTCTTAGTCATGCCCTCAGCTTCACTTAGTCATGGCCTCTCAGCTCCACTTAATGGCCTCTCATCTCCATTAGTCATGCCCTCTCGATTCTATTTGGCCTCAGCTGAGTTGTCATGTCCAGCTTCATTAGTCATGGCCTCTCAGCTCCATTTAATGACCTCTCATCTCCTGGTCATGCCTCTCAGCTTCATTAGTGTGCCCTTCAGCTTCGCTTAGTCATGCCTTTTCAGCTTAGTCATGGGCTCTCAGTTCCTTGTGACCTCTCATCTCCTTAGTCATGCCTCAGCTTCACTTAATGACCTCTCATCTCCACTTGATCATGGCCTCTCAGCTTCACTTAGTCATGGCCTCTCAGCTCCATAATGACCTCTCATCTCCACTTGAGTCATGCCCACTCTCAGCTTCACTTAGTCATGCCTTTCCAGCTTCATAGTCATGCCCTTCAGCTTCATAGTCATGGCCTCCTCAGCTCCATAATGACCTCTCATCTCCACTTAGTCATGGCCTCTCAGCTCCCCTTAATGACCTCACCACAACAAATTGTTGAGTGAACAAACTAGATTTTTATTTATTCTATTTCACATTTCCGGGTAGTGTATAATGTGTGTTTAATTTCATAACTTTCCTGTAATTTTGGATTTGTTTCTGCTTGTTTTGTATTGTTGTGTATTTGTAGTGAGTATATACCATTTTATACAGAGCTATTTGTTATTATTCTTTTTAATGAATCGGCCTATTTTTTTATTGACGTATTTTTTACTGTATTTGTATGTGTT
>NW_024746415.1:0-18387 GCF_018991925.1 Homarus americanus | reverse complement strand
CTTGGAAACCCATGGGTCTTGACTTTCCTTTTTATAAGATCCTGATTAGGCTGGCAAGGGATTTATATCTGTAAGAGTGTACCATCGTACGATATGTTTTCCCATGTTGAGATGGGGGCTTGTCCTTGGCAGCGCCCGGTGGCCAGTGTCCAGCTGACGCTGTTAGAATAAAGTCTATAGAGAACGTGGTCTATGACTCCAACCTCTCACATGGCGCAGTGAGTAGGATATGTCGGGGCCCGACACGCCATTACAGCTCTGACAAGAACGCTGACATGGCCCCTACACGTCCACGATTCTCGACGCCCTCAAGGGGACGCCAGGGCTTCTCTACACCGGCTGGGAACACCACGCGTGCCCAGCAGCAGGCCATGAGTGCATTGATGGCTCAGATGGCATCTCTAGGTGCTGGCGGTGGTCATGCTTCTATGCCGGTCATGAAGCCCTCAGCAGCTGTCTCTCCAGAGAAGTGTGAGGCAGAAATGCCAGCAGCTGCGTTTAGGACATGGAGGCGGTCCATGGAGTCATGGGTGCTGCTGAACGGGTGGCCACAACTGGTGGCCACACTCCACATTCGCCTGAACTGCGTCCCCGCACTCCAAAGAGTGATTGACTCGAGATACCCCAGCGGTCAGTGGGAGCAGCTCTTGCCCAAAGAAGCCCTGGACGCCATCAGTGGAATGGTTCTTCAATCTTCAAACCAAGCTGTGAAATGGAACGAGTTTTTCAACAGCAAACAAGGTGAAGAGGAGCCCATGAAAAGGTATTTTCAACGATGCTTCTCAGAAGCAGTGGAGTGTGAATTTAAATGTCCCACCTGTGATAACGACCTCTCTGAGTACATGCTATTACATAAAGTTATGGTGGGCCTGAGTAACCCAGTGTTGAAAAGGGAAATTTTCCAGGGGTACTCTAGTTATAATAGTGTTGAAGTGCTTAGAAACAAATGCATGTTATTTGAGGCAGCAGTGAGAGATGCTGGTGTATTGTGTCGTACGTCTGGCCAGGCAGTGGTGGGAACAGTTGCGGAGGCAGTGGCGGGTGGTGATGACGTCACCGGTGAGTCTGAGGTAGATGCCGCCCGACCTCCACACCCCAGTCGCGTGCACTGCGGTAACTGCGGCGTGTCACATGCCTCTGGTAAAAGTAACTGCCCTGCAAGTGGGGCTACATGTCGCAATTGCTGTAAGGTTGGTCACTTCAAAAGGTGTTGTAGGAGTAAGTCAGCCCTAAGTGCTCCTGTGGATGTGTCAGGCGCTGTTACAGTGGCAACAGCCCAGCTATCCCGCCACCCCAGGTTACAAGTGTCCATGTCCTAGGCCGGGGGCAATTCCCCCGCCACCCCTGTGCTGGCTGTAGCTGACACGGGTGCTATGGTGTGTGTGGCAGGCGCATCCCTGCTCCGAGACATCGGTTTGTGTCCGGGGCAACTTCGGGCCCGTAATGGCTTAAGGGACGTGGCGAACAAACAGCTCAAGTGTCTGGGGTCCGCCCCCTGCCGCCTCGGTGTGGACGAGGGGTCCACCATCCAGGAGGTCTACTTCGTGCAGACAGCCAAGGCCCTCTATCTGTCGTTGGAGGCCTGCAAGTGCCTCAACTTGGTGCCTGTCGACTTCCCGCTCCATAGACGTGCTGTGGCTGCCGTGGGCGATGGAGGGGAGCGGCACACTGCCGACGATCTACCTCCGAACCGTTTACCTGAGAGCAGCCGTTTCCCGCCGAGGCCAGTTGAGATACCCTTGCCTCCTTTGGAGGAGAATGTGGCCAGGCTGGAGGCATGGCTACTCACGCACTTTTCACCCACCGCATTCAACACCAGCAGGTCCCCACTGCCAGTCATGACTGGTCCCCCTCACCGTATCCACCTGACGCCCGGCACGACCCCCTATGCCTGTCACACACCCGCTCCCGTTCCGAAACACTGGGAAGCGGAGGTGAAGGCCCAGTTGGAGGAGGACGTCAGGAGAGGCGTCATCCAGCCAGTGCCTGCTGGTGAGGCTACGGAGTGGTGCGCCAAGATGGTCGTGGTGGCCAAGAAAAACGGTCAGCCCAGGCGCACTGTGGACTTCCAACGCCTCAATGCAAGCTGTCTGAGGGAGACGCACCACACACCTGCACCATTCGACATGGTGTCTGGGGTGCCAGTGCACTCGTTCAAAACCGTCGCCGACGCCTTTTGGGGATTTCATCAAGTGGAGTTGGAGGAGGAGAGTAGACGCCTGACAACATTCATCACGCCGTGGGGACATTTTCGATACTGCAGGACGCCCATGGGACATTGCTCAGCGTCAGATGCTTACACCAAGAGGTTTGACGACGCTATTCAGGATGTGCCCCGCAAGTACAAGTGCGTGGATGACACTCTCCTCTATGACTCCAGTGTGAAGGGGGCGTTCTGGCACACTTACGATTTTCTGGAGACCTGCTCTCGCACAGGTATCACGCTGAAACCAGAAAAGTTCTTGTTCTGCAGGAGAGAAGCTGAGTTTGTGGGTTTCCTCCTGGGGTGGGACCTGTACCAGCCCACTGCCCAACGTCTGTCAGCCATCAAGGACTTCCCCATGCCGGATCAGCCATCAATCACTGACATCAGGTCCTGGCATGGCCTGGTTAATCAGTTGGCTCCCTTCCTTGCCACTGCTCCTGTGATGGAGCCCTTCCGTGAGCTTCTCAAGAAGCCAGTGGGCAAGCAGGTGTATTGGGACGACCAGCTGCGGCTCAAGTTTCGCCAGGCCCAGGACACCATCTGTCAGTTGGCCAGAGACGGCTTGGTGTACTACGACAAATCCAGGCCTACGGCAGCTGTCACTGATTGGAGCAGGGAGGGCATCAGCTTCGTCGTCCTGCAACAATACTGTGCCTGTGCCTCTCCAGAGACGCCCTTCTGCTGCAGAGGAGGGTGGCGGTTGGCTCTGTGTGGTAGCCGACATCTGAGCACGGCCGAGGCCGGTTATGCTGCAATAGAAGGGGAGGCCCTGGCTGTGGTGTGGTGCCTGCGCAAGGCCAGGCTGTTCCTCCTTGGCTGCCCGAACCTCATTCTGGTGACGGACCACCGCCCCTTAGTTGGCTTGCTAGGGGACAGAGCCTTCACGGATGTGGCGAATCCGCGCCTGTTCAGGCTCAAGGAGAAGACCCTGCAGTACCGATTCACGGTCAAATACTTGCCAGGGAAGCGGAACTGTGCAGCTGACTCCCTATCCCGCTTCCCCTCCCTCAGGGCGGCGCCTGATGCGGAGGACATGGACCAAGAGGAGGACCTGTGCGCTGCAGTGTGTGCAGTCACAATCGCAGCACTGGATCAGGATGGGTGCATCACTATGGACGAAGACACAGTGTGCAAAGCGGCGGCGGACGACCCAGTGTACCAGATTCTAGTGTCGAGGGTGCTGGCGGGCGACTGGCACCCCCACAAGTCACAGGAGGTGGCCTGTCTGCGCCCGTACTTCTCGGTGAGGGACAGGTTGGCTGTGGTCAGGGGTTTGGTCACCTACACCTTTGACCAGGGCTGCGTGCGCCTTGTCATCCCCGACTCCCTCCGCCACCGGGTCGCCGTTAACCTGCATGTGGGGCACCAGGGCCTCGACTCAATGCTCAGGCGGGCCCGGCAGTCTGTCTATTGGCCTGGCATGGAGGGTGACCTGCAGTATCATCGGTCCCGGTGTGCTGCTTGCAAGACCCACGCCCCTTCCCAGCCTCCGGAGTCGTTGGTTCTGACCCCAGCGCCAGACTATCCCTTTCAACAAGTGGTGGCCGATTTGTTCCACCTGCAGGGCCGCACGTACCTAGCATATGCTGACCGACTGACAGGTTGGCTGGAGATCGCCCACTTCCCCGAGGCCACCTCTGGAAAAATCATCGGCAGTCTGCGGGCCTACTTCACGAGGTGGGGGGTACCTGAGCAGATCTCCACAGATGGAGGTACCAACCTTGCCAGCCTTGAGATGACAGATTTCCTCAAGTCATGGGGGGTCGAGGTGCGCCTCTCGTCGGCCCACTTCCCCCAGTCCAATGGCAGGGCAGAGGCTGGGGTCAAGGCTGCCAAGAGGCTCCTCAGGGATAATACTGGGCCCGGGGGTAGCCTGGACTGCGATAGGACATCCCAGGCCCTCCTCCAGTACCTGAACACGCCTCTGCGGGGGGTGAACAAGTCGCCCGCCCAACTTGCCACCGGCCGCCAGCTCCGTGAGGGCGTTCCCGTGGCCAGACAGCACTATAAGGTGGACCAGCACTGGCGGCGGGCACTTCGTATGAGGGAGGTGCGCTTGGCCGAAACACAGGATGGGGTCCTGTCGCGGAGGGAGGTATCCCGCCAGCTGGCTCCCCTAGTCGTGGGCACGCAGGTGCGTGTGCAGGACGCAGCTACCAAGCTCTGGGACAGGACAGGCATAGTGGTGGAAGCCCGCCCTCACAGGCAGTATGCCGTCAGGTTGGGTGGCAGTGGCAGGGTGTCCATCCGAAACAGACGCCACTTGCGAAACGGCTTCACACCTGTGCCTACTACTCCGGTGGTGCACCAAGCTGTGCCTCCTGGGCCCCCTTCTGCTGTGCCCTCCATACCCGCGCCCTCCTCTGCACCCACGGCCCCTCCCCAGTCGAGCGCGGCCAGGCCCAGGAGAGGCCGTAGGCCTCCGGGCTGGTTGACGGACTACGTGGTGTAGTGTATGTGATGTAAAATCAGTTTAGAGGTTTTTTTGTTTTTGTTTTGTTTTTGTTTTTTTCCTTTGTTTGACTCGTTTTTCCTGCATTATTGTTGTTTTTATGAATGCATTGTTTTCCTTTTGTTAGTTCAAAGGTGCATTGTCATTTCCTTTTAACTTGGGGGGGAGATGTAAGAGTGTACCATCGTACGATATGTTTTCCCATGTTGAGATGGGGGCTTGTCCTTGGCAGCGCCCGGTGGCCAGTGTCCAGCTGACGCTGTTAGAATAAAGTCTATAGAGAACGTGGTCTATGACTCCAACCTCTCACAATATCCCAAAGGCCAGGCCTTTAAACTGAGATTCAATGTCACGAAGTGTAAGAGGTCTTTGTCTTTGATACCCCCAAAATCTTCTACACTACTGAGGGTATACACAAACACTTGTTATCTTGAAAATAGGTTCTTATTCTCGTACGGGAGATGAATACAGATGGACAAAGAAGCTCGCTTCCACACCACAAGGACTAGTGATCTCCACCCTCTGTATCACTGCGCGCTGGCATGTACAGATGCCAGCATTCACAAGCTGAATACATAAAATGTAAATATGATAATTCACATACATAACATGGTGCATAATAAATGGAAATATTACATAGGATTAATACATGTTCTGTAATACTTTACTATATATAATTAATAGGGTAATATAAGAATACATAGCTTAAGGTACTACTTCGTGTCCATATTATACACCTCCCTCCCCCCTATATGCTCATAGTTTCATCTTGAGCGGACTTTTTGTTTCTGAGTCGCTCGGACCTGCGGAGTACCAGGGCAGAAACACAAGGTGGGGATGGATTTACTGTAAAGACATCAACATCAGGGGACTCAACTGGGGAAGGGTCAACACTAGGCAGCTCCACAGGTTGGAGGAAACGACGGTTCCTCCACCATACTCTACCACTAGGAAGACGCACTTGGTAGTCCCTGGACCGGCCAATACCCATGACAACCCCAACCTTGTCCCAGTGATGAGATACTGGATCTTGAATCCTGACCTGCTGGCCGATACTCAACCTGGGAAGGGGGCGGGCATGACAGTCGTACCGAGCAGCGACATCTGCGGCTCGTTCTGCTGCACGGCAGTCACATTCTTCAGTCTTGGCTTGCCATTCTTGAGAAAAAGACTTCGGGTGGGCAGGAACACAAGACCTGAGATGATGTCCATATAGAACCTGGGCTGGGGAGCGTCTGGTGAAGTTCGGGGTGTTGCGTAACTCTAACAAACCTCGATCGAAATCCTCGCAGTAGATAGTTCCTGAGGGTGACACCTTAAGGATCAGGTGTTTAACAGTCTTGACTGCAGCTTCAGCGTGTCCATTCGCCTGGGGGTAGTGGGGCGAGGTCACGACATGACGGACTCCCCAACGGTCCATGAAGTCCAGGAACTCGTGGCTGGTGAACTGGGGTCCTCCATCAGTCCTGAGACAGAGGGGAACACCAACTTCTCTGAAGTAATGCCTGAAATTCCGAATGGTAGCAGTAGCCGTTGTATCACTACCACAGGGGCGACAACAGGCCATCCAGACAATCGGTCGGCAATTATGAGGAAGGACTTCCCTGCCACTGCAAAGAAGTCGGCCGACACAGACTCGAAGGGTCTTGAAGGGTTATCGTCGCACATTAAAAGTTCCTGTTGCTGGCTGGGTTGCAGAATCTGGCACGGCTCACAGGCACGGACGGTACTTGCAATGTCCGCGTAGATTCCGGGCCAAAATACAGTCTGCTTCGCCCGTCGCTTGGTGGCCTCCACTCCTCGATGGCTGTCGTGAAGGCGGGTCAAGGTACGGCGGCGTAGGGCAGCAGGAATCACTACTCGTGGACCATACAAGACGAGGTCTCCGTCACAATAGAGGTCCACGCGTGTCTTCCAGTACGGGAGTAGTGATTCATGAAGGTCGTATCGGTTAGATGGAAATCCCTGGGACACACAGTCGACGAGCCGGATGTAGGAAGGGTCGGCTCGGGCTGTGGTGCGGAGATCTTCAAGGGCCTTGTCTGCATCCGGTGCTGTAGACTCTTCTGATGTGAAGACGGCCTTCAATGAGACTACTGACTTAAGGGATGCAGCAGCTGTAGAACACAACATCTCGTCCTCTAGGGTCGGGCGAGGGGCAGGGGCGCGGGACAGAGCATCCAGGATGCACAGCAGCTTACCTGCACGCCACACAGCCGTGAAGAGATAAGGCGAGAGCTTCTCTTTCAAACGTTGAAGGTGAGGATTCTCTACTGCATCCAAAGAGTAGTGATTGATAATAGGTACAAGAGGGCGATGATCCGTGAAGAGGGTGAAGTGCTGAAGTCCTATCAGGTAGAAACGGCACTTCGCCATCGCCTAGACAACAGCCAACATCTCCAGCTCAATTGTGGCATATCGGGTCTCGGCGTCCGTCAGGAACCGGGATCCACACTGAATTAAGCGGAGTTGTCCACCGCCATGGTCCTGCAGAAGGGCGTAACCAACGCCGTAGAGTCTGGAGGCGTCAGTCTGGAGCACGGTGGGTAGGGATGGGTCGTAACAGGCGAGGACAGGTGGACTTAAGAGGGCCTGCTTGACTCGCTGGAAGGCCTCTTGATGATCTGGGGTCCACAGGAATGTCCTCCTGGGGCTCAGCAGGGGGCGTAACGGCTGGGCTGCGGCGGAGATGTCAGGTGAGAATTCAGCCAGCTGATTGACCAGACCCAAAAAAGAACGGAAATCTGTCAGGTTGGCAGGGGTTGGAAAATCCCTGATTCCACTTACTTTCTCCGGGTCAGCTGCGATACCTGATACTGAGAGAGTGTACCCACAGAAGTTCACTGATGGTGCGGCGACTACAAACTTGTCAGCGTTGAGGGTAATCCCATACTTTCGACATCTGGTGAGAACTTCATATATTCGGAAGAGGTGGGCACAGTAGTCTTCGTCATGGAGTAAAATATCATCAACCACCTTGACACAATTTGTGACTCCTTGAAGAGCCACGTCACCAACTTGACAGAATGCATCGCCTGTAGCGGCAAATCCCATGGGGCCTCTGCAATACTGATATTTTCCATATGGTGTGATGAATGTAGTTAAATGCTGGTCTTCTTCGGCCAACTCGATCTGCCAATAACCACATAAGGCGTCCATCATTGTAAAAAACTTCGCCTTCGGGTCCACATTTCGAACAGCTGCGAAGGGTGTGGGTGAAGGGTGAGCTGGACGGGAAACTTGCTGGTTAAGTTTTGACAGATCGGTGGTGATCCGTACTCCACCACGAGGTTTGGCGACGGGGACGAGAGGGTGGCACCAAGGTGAAGGTTCGTCTCCGGCCGGCTTGATGATTCCCTGAGCAACCATGGAGTCAAGCTCTTGTCTAACTAGCTCCTTGTAGGCGTGAGGAATCAAACGAGGGGTGTGGATGGCAAAAGGTGTGGCACCATCCTTAAGATGAATCTTCATAGGTGGACCCACCATCGGCTTGAGTGGTGTGGATCCCAAAGATTTCTTCGTAACCAACACGTCAGCAAACTCCTTGAGAAGGTAAGCTCTTGCATCAGAAGGGGGCGTGTTAGTAGAGATAGGGAGTTCCTTCAACCTGTTGACATGAGTGACCTTTAAAATAGGTTTGGGGAATTCCTTGGAAATAATGGCCAACTCTTGACAAGGGCCATATGATAAAAGCGGAGTCGGGATCCCATCATGAACATCAATCCGGGCTGAGCAAGACCGCTTACCAAAGGTAAGAATAGCCCAGAAAGATCCGAAAGCTAGAGCCATCTTGGAACCATCAGCTGTCAGTTTCGTTGTCTGAGGAGGGGGCTGTAGGTTGCTCCGGGGTATTCCCAAACTTGCTAAGTGTTGTGGACCAATTACTGAGATGTCAGCACCGGTGTCAGGTAACATCTGAAGACTGGATGACAAGTTACCGTAAGAAATGACGACACTGATGTGCTGGGGCGTCGTGTCTGTGGAACAATATACACGACGGCAGGAACGACTGGGCACAGCGTCTTGATGCTTGCCAGGAGGGGGACATGCCAGCACTACCTGAGGATGACTTCTTGGATCCTTGGTGGTATCCTTTCTGTGTCTTCTTACGACAACATTTGTCATAATGGCCCACACGACCACAAAGTCTACACTGAACTTTGCTAGCAGGGCACTTGACTGTGTAAGCCCAGTGACCCTGGCGGTCGCAACTTCTGCACACGCTTTGAGCAGCTGGGCACTGGGAGGCATCATGCTGTCTCTCGCAGCTATTACACAAAGCTGCTGCTGAAGGTGTAGCTGGAGGGTGAGGGGTGGGGTTGCCTTGCTGCTTCTTACCCTTTCTGTAGGAAGACACCGCCCTCACCTGGTCAGTAGGGTGTGTCAATTTAGGGGGTGAACTGGCTAAATTGAAAATCGAGTAATTTGGTAGCAAGTTATTGTAGTCTTTAAGCATGCAAAACAATATTCTGGCATAAATTTTTTTTTATAATAAGTCCTACCTACATCAAATGGATTTTTAAATGTACATATTTGTGAATTTATAACATAACCAGCGTTTGCACACATGTTACTGTTTCAAGTTTCAAATTATTATATTTTATTATCCGTAGTCTATTTGAAAGTAACCACTGCCTTCATACTCTCTTTGCTTTGGTTTCTTGTCATCAGTAGTCTGCTTGCTATTTGTGCTTTGATGTAACCTTCTCGCCTCTTGTGGCTGTAAACATGGCCCGCTGCTTCTGTGACCATTTTCACACATCTCTCCACACTTTGAGTGTGGGAAGGCCACTTCGGCACCTGCATTGGAGTCTCTTTAAGGTTTCTCAATTCTTGGCTAGTTAGACTTGTTGTCAATGGTGGCTCTAAGACTTCCAAACTCAAGTCAACCATTCTGACAATTTGGTGGCATTGACGTTTATTGTGGGAACTTTTCTTGAATGAAACGAACAGTCTCCCAACTGGTCGTCATCTATTAGCGTTCCTCTAATCTTTAGAATGACTTCTACAGCCTCGGTTCGGAGATTGGTACATTGACTGCAAAGCATTGCTTGCAAAACTGCTTCTGATCGAGCATACCAAACGGACCTTCTTGCCACAGGTAACACGATGTCCCTCACTACCTTCCTCTGTGTTCTTACTAGCTGCAATTGAAACAAAAGGTGATTGGGCCCATCCACCCACATAGGATTAAGTTTCACACTAAACCACTGGGGAAGATAAACTCCAATAATAAATTCAACAATTAACCTCAAATTCTTCAGCACTTTGCCCTTCAATTCGTGTTTGGAAATCCAAATCCTGCAGAAACGAAGAGCTGTAGTTAACCAACGGCTGTGACTGACAGGTCCAATCTCAAGAGAGCCAATGACTGAGGCACTTCTCCTGATCTTATTGCTTGGGCAATACGATAAGCATAGGATTGATCTGTGCTGAGATCTTTGATGACTCCTTCAGACAACGCCGGAAGGGGAGGGCCAACTTCGACCTTTGGAAAGGTTGTATTTATTTCTAGTTGTGTTGCTTCATCCAGCATGATGCCAAGGGGACCTGACCACTTGTTGTTGCTCTTTGTAGGACCATCAAGTTCCTGGATGAGATGACGAAGAGGTAGCTCGCCTGTATGTAAATCACATACAATCCAAACAAGTCTTCTTCCTAGTTTTTTCTCTAAATGCGTCATTACACCCCCCTGCCATCCGGTGTTCACTGCAGTTGAATCTCCACCAACAGCCTGCAGTGAACTGCCAAGTCCTCTCTCCTGAACCCAACATAAAATATGATCAGCAATGACCTCTGCATGTTTCTTCCCTTCTACTTCAGTTTCGGGAGCAAAGTGAAACAAAAACCGACCACCAGGCTCAGAACAGACAGAGTAGTGTTCTTCTTTGATGAGACCTGGAAACTTTCTGTTCACTCCCTCTACTTCTAGCAAAACTTTTGTGTCATCTATTCTTCCATCAAACAAAAGACAGGAGAGCCCTCCCTCGCTTAAATCTTTTTCATGCTGATCAGATATTTCCTTCATTATTTTTTCTTGTGCTCTTCTAATTTTATTATGATCTATCACCAAAGATTCATCCTCTCGGCTGATGAGGCCTGCATCTATCCAAGCGGCAGTTGCAATTTCTGCAGCCTCACGAAGTCCAGCATGGTGGCGAATACTAGCTAAAGCAATGTTTGAAATATTTCTTGTGTTGTATTTCATTTTCTTTGGTAAAGGTTCAGATGGCTCTTTGGAACTATCATCTGATGTTGCTTCCTGTTCATCAGAAGAACTATCAAAGAAGTGATAAACATCTTGACACAGCTCTTCCTCTCTTTGGATGGCTTCTTCACTCTTCATTTTCTTCTTTTGTTCCCTCTCTCGGATTTGTTCTCTCTTCTTGGCATTAGCAATCTGCTTCTTTGTTTCTGAATAATCTATTGAACCCATTTGCATACTTCCTTGGCCTTCTGCCTTTGTCCTCTGTGCCTTTATAAATTCAAGCTCTAAAACAGGGATCTTCTTTTCACGAGGACAACCACAATCAATGTGGGAATTATTTTCTCTCTTACCTGAGTGAGAACAGTTGGATTCAGAACATAATTGTATGGAGCACTTGCAGGTCAAAATGTCAAACAGAGTATCAAGTGTGTGCAGAAATTCATTTTTCCTGGCCAAGTTTCCTTTACCAAGTGATGTTTCAACTGCTTTGTGCCATAATTTCGTTAGTTTTAGCTCAATAGTTCGACACTGATTAATCACAGGTGGTTTGAATAGTGCATTAGCTTTTGTCCATTGATGCAGAAGAGGACTATCATGTCATTTATGAGTTCTTTATCTGTATAGTTCCTTCTGTCCTTTGCATTTTTTTCTCGAAGGAGTAACCCTAATCTTAGCATGTCTCTCACTGTTGGAAGTTCTGATACAGGAAGCTCCTTCCCTTTACCAACTAGCAGGCTCAAGTGGGTTGACAACTGACTTCTTGTCTTCAATTTTGACATCTTCACACTATCTGACAAATAGAAAAATATTTCAATGTTTCATAATTCAATTGTTGTTTCAAAAAATATCAATTTGTTTATCAAAAATGCTGTAACAGAAATAACATAATAATTTCTTAGAACATAATGTTTTATACAATGATATAAGTAACTGCGACAATCAATATGCCCTACTTACAATAATTAAAATGTAGAATTCGTCTGGTAGAGTAGGTGCAAGTGCAATGAGAGCAAACCACTGTCTATGATATCTAGAAGGAGAGTGAGCCGGGCGCCTTATCCTCACGCTTGGTACAAGTCAAAACAAGAATTAAACTGTCCCACACGGAGAGCCTGTTCATGTTCATGTTCTGACATGCATATTGTACACAAGCTATAGAACCATAAAATACTCCATAATCCATATGCTTACATGAGATTAGTTAATATCAAGTGAATAATTCTAATCAAGTCTCATTAATTTGTTGAAATACTGATATTTGAAACTTTAAGGTATAATTGATGTAGGTGAGGGTTATTTCAATTCATTTTTGTTTGCTAATCTCAAGTTTAGACATAAAGAGGCACAATATTTTGACTACCAAATTTGATTTTTAACATGTTGACAAAATTGACACACCCTACCAATCAGTCAGCTCTGTCTGTCTGTCTGTCATGTTAGTTGCCATATTGTCTATTTGTGCATGTATGAATCTGTCTATTTTTTGTCAACCTCCTGTCTGTTTCACTGTCTATATTCACCCTGTGTCGATTGTTGTCATTTCTGTCTGTCTGTATGTACGTGTCTGTCATATATGTTGTCTTTGTCTTTCATAAGTCTGTCTATCTGTCTGTCTTTCTGTGTGTCCTTGAATCTGTCTGTATTATGTCTATGTCTTTTGTTTGTCCGCTTCTCTCTCTCTCCATTTTTATGGATACTATCTCTATCTTTATTTATATATCCCTATGTCTCCCCATTACACTACTCATCATATTTAGCAATTTTTCTTCCTTATTAAATAGGTGATTTTAATATGGTATTCTGGGAACTTTAAAAAAATACATCCCTCCATTCATACCTCCACCTCTCACCATCCCTCTCTCCCATCTCCTATACTCTCTCGCCTCTTAAGAATAATAATGCTTCAGTCGCTCTTCTTCTCCTTCTCTTCTCCCTTTTTATCTTCTCCATGCATTCCTGTTATTATCTTTTTATCTCTTCTCCTTTTCCATGTACAGTCAGCCACAGGAATAAGTACACACTGTAGCTGTAAGGTCTGGTAACGTTGAAACTGCGCATCCAGACTCATGATGAAACTCAGCTCCCCCCCACCTGTTATCTCTAACTATTTTCTGTTTCCACTTCTTTATTCTTCTATTTACTCATCTTCCTTCCTTTACTAATCCAAACAACATGAAAAAAAAGTAGGCTGACAGCGTACAGCAACATCTTTTGCCAGCGTAAATAAAATGGTTAATTAATGCCTTCCTAAAGAAACCATCGACATGGAACCAGGTTTGTTTCACTCTACGAATTTTTTGGCGATTTTTCCACCAAGTTTGATGAAAAAAGATTGTGCCGTTTCGGCTACCCAGAACAGACAGACAGACAGACACACGCCTAGTCCTATAGTATATTAAATTATGTTTATTGCAATGGTAATTACTTATCTATTTACATGACATCAATACTATTAGAATGAACATATGCATGAAGATCCGTTAACCTTTTTTCAAACTATTAACATTCGAGGAAATAAGAACATTCTTTTTGGAGTAGTCCCTTGGATTTTCCATATATTCCAAAACAGAGTCAAGAATGATCGTCATTCCCTACATTTACTACATTCTCTTTAGAAACCGAACCAACTCTATTTCCTAACAGACAATGATTACCATTTTGCTCTAGATTGCTATCCACAAAAACATTATTGGATTCCGTCTCTACTAACGTTTAATTTTCTTTTAAATTATCTTTATTAACAACAGCAACATCACTACAGTATATGGCACAAGATTCACGAAGTATTTTTTGATATCCAATACTGCTTGTTTGAACTCATCGATCTCCTTACGGAGTTCTACTAGATTGTTAGGGGCTATAAGGTTATTGCCCCCGTTACCAATGTCCTTCTGTGCTGCTGCATTACGTATTTCCATACGCTTTTCCCACACATTTACAGCACTTGGTGTCCCTGCAACATCGCTCCTTACAGCGTCACCTTTATCCTCTTGATTAGTGGACTGAGCTCGTTATTGCAATTGATGATCTTTCGGTTTTTTAGGACACACCCAGGAGCTGGCATTGTGAGCACCCCCACAATTTCAGCATTTTGGTGTAATTTTCTCCTTCGCCTTAAGTTTATCTCCACATACCTTAGATTCATGCATTTTTCCACAGAATCTACATCGAAAATCATTATGGCATTTCCACGCCATGTGCCCCCACTTGCAACACTTATAGCATATTAGTGGAGATTCGTTGTCGACAGCAACCCGTTTATATCCCAAACATCTCACAACTAAGAGGTTATCAAAGTTTTGAATTACCAGCTGATTTGACTGTAAATTGTAGAGGTTTGACGACTTATATCAAAGATGATATTCCAGCATCTTTTCATTCCGCTCTAAAAATAAACGGTACCGAGTATTTGTGTGTTAGTATTACGCTTCAAGATGCTACACTGTTCATTATTAATGCTTATGTGCATGTTGACTCCTTGACAGTTGATGATCTGCCGGACATTATTTTTGCTGATGATTGTTTACTAATTGGTGATTTGAACGCTAGGCACATCAATCTTGGCAGTAGAGGTTCTCAAAATCACAATGGAGTGGTTCTGAAAAATATCTTAGACTCTATAGAAGATGCTAGGGTCCTCTGAGCTGGTGAGCCGACACATGTTAAAGTGGGTAAACTTGATTATACAATACTTTTTAATATGTTAGATGTGCATGCAAATTTGAATATTGTGGATACGCTTTTGAGTGATCAATTTGCAATTAAAGTGAAGCTGCATTTGAACAAAAAATTTTATGGTAACAATAGGAAAAGGTATACAATAACAGTAGGCCAACATAGTGAAATTGTAGCCAAAGTCGGCGAGTGGTATAAAGCGTACAAAAAGCTTGGAATTAAAGTTGAAAACATATTTTATGATGATTTGTTAGGAGTGATTGATTCCATTTTGAATAAGCCAAGGAGACAGTATGGATATAACACAAAACCTAAGCCTAGGTATTATAATGATTAGATTGTAAAGGGGTGGAATAAGTTACTGAGGAAATATCATAGTAAGTGGAGTAAAGATCCTAGCAATGAAAAATACCGGGAAACTCTGATTGAAGTGGCAGAGTGTACAACAGAGTTCAATCAGAAAGCCCAGAAGTATGTATTGGAGTGGTTTTTTTGAGAGAGATTGCTCAATCAAAATTTTGGAATCAGGTTTGGGATGGTGTGAATAGGGTAAGAGGAGTCACGAAGAAATTTAATGTTCATCCCAATCCAAACGCCAAAGCTAATGAACTAATGAATAAGTGGGCGTATGCATCTAATTATGAGTGTCTCCCATGTAATGTTCAGATTTACTTGAGGAATTCAAGATCTATGAAGCGAAGGTTGGTGAATATCCAAAGTACTGAAAGTGAGGAAACCTGTATTCCTTTTATTAAGGATGAAATTCTGAATGCTGTAAAGAGAGGGAAGTCTAGTGCTCCTGGCAGGGATGGTCTAACTTATGATGTTATAAATTATCTTATAAGTATGGAGGACAACCCAATTCTAGATCTCTTTAATTTGTCATATGAAAATGGAAGACTGCCAGTGAAATGGAAAATGGCACTCATTGTTCCTGTGCCTAAGGGCGATAATGATTATAGACCCATATCCTTAACATCTTGTCTATCTAAAATGATGGAGTGAATGGTATTAAATAGATTATTGTACAAAATTGATGGTTTCTTGTTTAGTAATTTGTTTGGATTTTTAAAGGGTAAAAGCACTACAGATTGTGTGATTAAATGTCTTAGTAATGCTAATGTCAACTGTAGACTGTTTGTAGACCTTAAAAGTGCCTTTGATAAGGCAAATAAGGAAGTGATCTTACAAACTCTTGTAAGTAAAAGTATAAAAGGGAAATTAGTGATGTGGATTACAGATTACTTAACTGACAGAAAAGCGAGTGTCTGGTTTCAAGGTCATGAATCGGAAGAAAAAAGTCTAGGGTTGGGTACCCCACAAGGTGGAGTTCTTAGCCCTATGCTTTTTAATATTCTTATGGACAGAATAGCTAGTTACAAATTCCAGGGCGAGTCCCAAGTAATCATTTATGTTGATGACATTCTGATCCAAGGTAAGAATGAGGAAGATATGTCTAGGGTCATTGATCAGCTGCAATATCTTTGTATCTCCTTGGGACGGGTCATTAATGAAAATAAAACCAAATTTTAGTCAAGGGCAGTAAATGGAAAAGTATTTTGGTTAAATGGAATAAAATTGCAAAAAAATCCCGTTACAAATATCTGGGAATGTTTGTGGGTATAAATAATAATGCTAAGGATCAAATTACTTATGTTAAAAATATATGGACAGCGAGGCTAAAGTTTTGTCAAATAGAGCAAATGGTGTTGGTATACCAGTTTTAAGATCTATGTATTTAAGTACACTTAGAAGTATCATTGATTATTCAGCTGCAGTTCTAGCTTCTTACTCAGGAAAAGATCTTAGGCTATTCGAGCTTATTCAGAATGAAGCAATGAGGATTTTGCTTGGTTGTCCAAGGACAACAAGAATAGAGGTTATGAGGATGGAGCTAAATGTCCCGAGCATAATACACAGAATTAGGGAGTTGACTGTCATTTCTACTCTAAGGCTTATTAGGCGTGGTGATGGTGTAACGACCACGGTCGTACACGTCAGTTAACGCCAAAACATGTACCTCTGCTTTTATTTTGAGTCCTCCTCTGAGGAGTCCGTTTTCTCGTCACTTCAAGACGCCTCAGTCCTCCGTTATCCCATTTTCTCTGACTTACTGAAACCAACCTCTCTATATAATGTATTTGAATGTGAGAGAGAACACCCTGGTTTAGAGTCAGCTTAGATATGTCGGTTTACAGTTGAAACATTCAAGATCCATTGTGAGTGGTGTTGAACGCTTCAACTGTCCTTATTGTTGGTAAGACGTGTCAAGTAAGTGAGTGTTGAGTCTGCCAGGACAAACGATACCCATCGGTTTCGTTTCCTAAGATATCCAGGAGTTTCTGATCGCGCCTGAAGTTAGATCATTTTGTCGCCCCGACATCAGAGAATCTGATGTTTGTAGTTTAATTAGTGTCAGTTATCTATTTAAGAAAGTCATTAATTTCCTGAACTATTCTGTCAACTGGTATAATCTCCAAGATCTAACGTCTCCCTGTGAATAGTTCCTTGTTCGCTGTAGGCCTGAGCTTGCAGAATTGTTGTTATCAACGTGTATATTCCACCTTTTCCTGGCAAGCTCAACCTCTGGTTAGATTATATGAATAGACATAGGAAATTACCCTGATCCGGAACACCGGAGTTCATAATTAAGTATACGGTGATCCAAAATGGTAGAGAAGGTATGTTGTTGGTAAGATCGACCTTTCTGGCATGATTATGGAGGCTCAAGCCGCCCAGCGGGGGCACGTATATACCTCTACACGAGGGAGAATCACGCATTCGTGACTCTTCTCCCACGTCTACAGGTACGTTCACGTGTGTTCCACGCCGCCATATTAACTCAGTTTAACTTAGTCGTTTTTGCGAATATCAGTGTTCATGTTTCAACATAGTACCTTCAGTGCCAATTAAGTCAAGTAAAGTAGAGCTCTAGCTATCGTCTGAACCGGTGCCAGACGTATGTTTTGTATAGTGAAGTTAAATATTCACGCATTCGTGACTCTTCTCCCACGTCTACAGACGCGGATGTGTTAGCCACTCTCCTGAAGGTCGATAGCTACCTATGGGCACCATGGCTCTTGAAGACTGTCTCTAAGGGCGCATTTAGAATCCCAGGACACGATCCCCGGGAAGCGCCCCCACCACTCTGCCAGTGTGTAACGAGTCAACCTCCCTGAGTGCACCTAGCGAGCGAGCCTTCAGCTTGGCGGTCGCTGTAAACAACTCTGGCCCACTGACTCGGTCATATGATCATGGTCTACCTACTGGTCTTGGTTATATGGATGGAGCCGTATTAATATCCATGCTTAGGGATGACTAGCAGAAATATAGTCATCCCAGGTTAAGTATTGAACCACTGAATGAGAGTTCAAGGTACCAGGTTGTTCCTTGCAAACTAACAGGAGGTATTGTATGTTACTATAATTGTGGAGTTAGTCCAGTGTGTTATGTATTCATCTGTAGTACCCATGAAAGAATAACCTGAGAGTATGATGTTCTAACCACGAATTGAGAAGGTAATTTGTTCCTTGTTAAAGTAAGACCTGCTGGTCCAGGGTTATTGACAGTGTGTAAGCATTTCTAAATCTTACTTGTCACAGAAATACTACAACAGTGTCCAACAAAGTAATGAATATTTGGAGGTGTTTAATGAGGTAATAAGTTCTTGAAGTGTTGGATGACTTAATAAGTTAATTTCGGTTATGTTTAGCCTGAGTGAATCTAAGATGCATCTTCTCCACTCACTGTATTAATAAATATTGAGTTAGTAATCTGAGTATCACCACTCTACTCCTTCTAAACATTGGTTCCCAGAAAATAATACTTACTCACGTGCCTAGACAT
>NW_024746414.1:0-7979 GCF_018991925.1 Homarus americanus | reverse complement strand
GTTTTGTTCTGCTCTTAATTTGGCGATCATTTTTTGTTGTAAATAACCCTAAAAAAATCCACACATAAACTTTACGGAAATTCATAAAATATTATACAAGTTAATACAGTTTTTATTTATGAATCTTCCTGTATTTATGCATCAATGATAAAGTTATGCTGAAGATGACATGGGTCCTGGTTATAGACTTGCAGTACGGGAGAACTTTTTTGATAGTCGGGTTGTTCTAAAGCACACACACACACACACTGACTGTTGTACAATAAACATGGTGTCTTCATTACCATCTTGAGGACACATTCCTCCTGGGAGTAAAACAAACGCCAGCAGACAAGACAAAGAGAACTTCATAATCGTCAAGAGAGTGAAGTGCACTAGTGACAAATACTTCACCCAACTGAGTATATTTGGGACTAGTGAAGGTGAAGTGTAGCAGGCGTCAACCACTCTAGGTGGGCTAAGCTCTAGAGTGCACGGTGCCTCATGGTGAAACACACACTAGACTCTAGAGTAATTTGCACCTAGACACCGGACGTGACGTGACTCAGACGTGATTCAAGTGCAATATGGAAGCTTAATTCATACTTTCTGTATTTTCCTTTTCTAAGTAATCCTTCATAATGCCGCCAGTTTCAATATCCATTAAAATAATAAATCATCATTTTTTTCCTCATTCACTAGCATTATGTACATTATACTTAAATAAAATTTTAATGCTCAGAAATGAGAATAATGAGTTCTGGATTTTTCATTACAGTTCATTTTACCGTCAGGTGAGATGCACTCTACTATGGTGAAAAACACTCTAGAGTGCATCTCACCTGGTGGTAAAAGGCACTGTAAAGGTGCAAATTACTCTAGTGTGTGTTTCACCATGAGCCACCGTGCACTCTAGAGCCCAGCCCACCTAGAGTGGCTGACGCCTGCTACACCGGCCTCCACTGAGACAACCCTCCTCACTCGCTAAGCTCTGTTCTCAAAGGTTTTACAAGGCGGAAAATTCCCACAGTCAGTCTGCGTCTCCCTCGAGAACAATGCTTTAGTTTCTCACCAACGTCATATGTATATTTTACACACGTATTTTGCATGGTGGTGGCTAAGATGTAGTCAACATGACACTTGAGGATATCTCTTATGTATGTGCACGGTCTTGTGTCGTGCTGGAGAACGTGTACCACCGGGAAGCTCAGCTGCCGCGGTAATGTGTGAACAAGCACATGGGCGGCGCCTCACTATGAGTGAGTGATGGTCTAGTGTATACTTCCACACTGTGAGTGTCCCACAACTTTGAGTGTTAACTGACTTTTACTATAATACTAAAGTTGATGCATAATTAATGTGTGATGTACGATGAATATAATGACATCGCCTTAATTCTTGATTCAATTATGTCAGTTTGTGTACCCAACTTTATCAAGATTCGGGATCATCACAGAAGCATATCACCCTGTTTTACGTACACACACACACACACACACACACACAAGAAAATGCAAATAGAATGCAACTTCATACAACATGCTCCATTTACTTTTTCCTGACGTCGTTCTGTCAACACTCGATAACACCTGTTCATGACAGAGCGACCCCTGAACACCGCCATTTATATGTGCAACCCCGTGTTAGGTTAGGTTGTCTGGTGTTGTTCAGTGTGTCTAGAGTTGGTGGCAGTATTTATTGAATTATACATGTACTGCTTCACATCTTGGAGAATTATACAACTACTGCGTCACATCTTGGAGAATTATACATGTACTGCGTCACATCTTGGAGGATTATTATGACGGCGTTACATAAGAGAAGCATTTTAGGAACATCCGACCAGAAGTTTGATTTATTTATTTACCTCATGGGCAAAACAACATAGGCGTGGCTTATGATGTTAAATATTTAAGGCAATTATATACATTAAGGTAGACTACAGGTAGGAAATATTGAAGGATGATGACTTATATTGTGTGAGAGAGACTGTATCCACCTTGTCTCACCTGCACACACACCGTATTATTGTGTGGGAGAAGGAGAGGGAGGGAGAAGGAGGGAGAGAGAGGGAGAAGGAGAGGGAGGGAGAAGGAGGGAGAGAGAGGGAGGGAGGGAGAAGGAGAGGGAGGTTCTTACACTGTACCATCACATGAAGATGGTCCTTTATTTGTATTTAATGACGTTGTTGGAGGGGGATGGGAGAGTGCCAGGCGGAACACCCTGACTTACTGACTCAAATACTGTAGTTGTGACAGAGAAGAAAGACCAGACAATTAAGAGAAAGAAGAAGGGAATAAGCAAGAATACAATTATTCTCATAAATATTACATACAATACCACTTTCTGCCTCATAAGATATGTTGATCAAGTGATCATTTGTGGTCAAGTTTTCCAGTTACCTAAGATAATCTGAGGTGATCATCATTTGTAGCTTTCTTTTCATCCTTTCTATGTTGCCTGCATCTTTACTTTCTCTTAGTTCCCCTCTCAGGTCCTTTGCTTTCTTTCCGGTTTTCTTTGCAGATTTTTGTGATGCTACTCAGCGGTTTTCCACGCCCTTGAGCTCTCTCTCTCTCTCTCTCTCTCTCTCTCCAGGTCCTTTACAGTTCTTCCACAAAACCTCTCAGAAAAATATCTTCGTTTCCTGAATTGTATATTGTATAGGTTTCAGGTACCGAGGGTGAGAGTTGAACAACATACACACACACACACACACACACACACACACACACACACACACACGTACCATTATTTCCACATATTTTCCTTGTATGAATAATAGCAATAAGATAATAAAGGCTCCTCGGCTAGTGGGAAGAGGATCTCGTTTTTCTTGTGGTTCTGTTTATATTTGTTCACGAAACGACTTCCTGAGCCGAGGCTTCCTAGGCGGGGATATGGAAGAATCTTGTGTATTGAGCGAGGAAGTGTATTGTGTGTCTTGGTGAGGGGTATTTCCTCGTGTGGGTTAAAGTATATGTGTTTGGCTGTATGAATGTATAGTGTGTGTATAAATGTAGAATGTGGACATTGAATAGTGTATAATTGTATAGATATGTAATGTGTAAATAGGTTTGAGTGTGTATGAATGTATAGATATGTAATGTGTAAATAGGTTTGAGTGTGTATGAATGTATAGATATGTAATGTGTAAATAGGTTTGAGTGTGTATGAATGTATAGATATGTAATGTGTAAATAGGTTTGAGTGTGTATGAATGTATAGATATGTAATGTGTAAATAGGTTTGAGTGTGTATGAATGTATAGATATGTAATGTGTATATATGTTTGAGTGTGTATGAATGTATAGATATGTAATGTGTATATATGTTTGAGTGTGTATGAATGTATAGATATGTAATGTGTAAATAGGTTTGAGTGTGTATGAATGTATAGATATGTAATGTGTAAATAGGTTTGAGTGTGTATGAATGTATAGATATGTAATGTGTATATATGTTTGAGTGTGTATGAATGTATAGATATGTAATGTGTATATATGTTTGAGTGTGTATGAATGTATAGATATGTAATGTGTATATATGTTTGAGTGTGTATGAATGTATACATATGTAATGTGTAAATAGGTTTGAGTGTGTATGAATGTATAGATATGTAATGTGTATATATGTTTGAGTGTGTATGAATGTATAGATATGTAATGTGTATATATGTTTGAGTGTGTATGAATGTATACATATGTAATGTGTATGTATGTTTATGACCAAGAGAGTTTATAGAAGCATTATCGTGTATATCCAGGATAAGAAAGATGACTAATATGCATAATTCTGTAACAAGAGATAGGTTTATACCTTACATTTAAACAGATGATGACTTATATGTAATAGCTCTCTCGCTTTTGTTGAGGTTTGCAGTGTGTGTTGGAAGCCTGTATGAGTTCAATTATCCTCAAGCCAGACAGGTTGATCCAGGGAGGCGATTCAGGTTTATTTATAGAGATACAGAATAAAAAAAAATCCTATTTGAAGTTTCTTTAAGGATTCTTTCTTTAAGGGCATTAGCCCACCCGGGCACGGGTCATTTTTAATGACCCACATCAAGGCCCGGGGGGCGAAAATATAATAAAACAATAATAATAATAATAATAATTATGCCAATGATGATGATAATGGTAATAATAATAATAGTAGTAATAAAATTAATATAAATATATTTAATAAATAACAATTATAATACAAGAAAATAATAATAATAATAATAATAATAATAATAAAATTAATAGCAATATTTAAAAACAAAAATTATAATAAAAGAAAATACACATACAGGGTCTACCATTAGACAACACATTATGCTTCCAATATCTTCCCAGATGGTAGTCCCTCCCTGTTTGTGAAATGGTTTAATCAAGAGTAAATAGATCTGTGGTAAAGTTGCAGGTAGAGTGTGAAGAAAGCTTAGAATGGATCTTATAGGAATTAGAGTTCAGTATACCAAGTCTCTGGTAGACAAGGAGGTGAGGGTTTGGGTGGTTCAGTTTGGGACGGCCCGTGTGAGGGAACCAGTGACTCTTATAGTACAACACCTTGGCTGCCACACTGAGTAAGAATCACCAAAACCATCCCATGTGTAATACTCTCAGGTGACCTACAACCATGGTGACTCTTGTCTCAGCATATGTTGACTAGTACTACCTGAAGCCAGACTATATCAGAACATTACTAATGGCGACTTTCAAGTTGATTGGCTTATTATAATGATGACAATAATATTAAGGAACAATAACAAACAAAGAGAGAAATTAGGTATATAAATTATTTCTCTTTAATGTTTGGTTTATGACTTTATGGGTTGAATTTAAGACATAAAACACATTCCTCTCTGCATGGAATAGGTTTATTGCCTCTTACGTCGGTTTATGGTAGATTTATTTACTAATTTAGTGGTTGGCGGCAGCAGTCACGTGACATCATGAAGGTCATCACATCGTAATGTTTTAATACTGTTTGCCGTGTTAATACAGTTCGTCTTAAATCTGTTAGTACGCCAGTGATGTTTCCTTAGGGGAATATAATGATAAAAATGTTGTAAAACGGAATTAACTGGAAATACAGTAAGGATTACAACATAAGCGTGGTGTGTGTTTGGTCGCGTGTGTGGGGACCTGTTGATGAAGATCGAGGCAGAAGTTTAATGAGATTCTCACTTAAACTCTGAGTTACTCGAAAGTTCACGACTGCTGCAGAAATTGACCAAGTTAGGATGACCCGAGAGACCAAGGATTAGGGGGTAGGTCTGGTCAGCGTAACGGGGGAGGGGGGGGTGTCGGGGCTCAGGGACTTCTGGGGTCAAAGGGTAACTCGGGTCAAGGTGAGGCTTGGGTAGTTGTGGGAACGGCTGAGGTCATTATCTGAAATGAACCAGAGTGAACAAAGACGGCTTGAGAGAGAGGGTGAGAGAGAGACGTGGTCAAAGAAGTTATTAACCTAGAACGAGTATTTTTTTCTTTTTTTCTTGACCTCGGCTCTGTCCTTCAGCTCTCACCCTTAGCCCTCATCCTCACCCTTCACCCTCATCCTCACCCTTCACCCCGCTCCTCTCACCCTAACTCTCACCCCTCCCTCTCAACTTTTATCCTCGGCCCTCTCCCTCACCCTAACTCTCACTCCTCCCTCTCAGCCCTCACCTCAGACCTTGGGACAGCTACCTGGGTCAGTAATAGATCTCAGGTAGGATCTGTGTGACGCACCTGGTAAGTCCCCCACCATCATGCTTATGGTTGCTGCTGTTACTGTTACTGCTGTTAATATTGTTACTGTTGCCGCTGTTACTGTGGTGTAATAATGGTCAGCATGCTCGTCTGGTAAGCGAGCGGAGCCGGGTTCGATCCCCGGGCAGGGTGAAATTATGGGCAAGTGTCTTTAAGCCATTTGCCTCTGTCTACCCTAGCAGTAATTGGGAACCTGGATGTTAATCGATTTGCGGATCGTGTTCCAGGGTAATGGTGAGCCAGTGCAGTTGGCGAATTGTCCGGTCTTCTTGGACTATTCCTTGACACTGAATCATGCAGCTCGTTAACTCAGGGTGTGGTTGTTGTGTTGGCGACAGCTTCTACACCTTTAACAGATTCACGCCTAGTTGGTCCTTGGGTCGGCCATCCTCGGTAACACGAAGAGCAACCATTATTATTTTAGTGTTGTTGATGCGGTTATTGATAGTTTTGTTGTTATTGTTGATGCTGGTGTTTGTGGTGATAACTGCTGCTGTTGGCTGTTGCGTCTATTCTTCTTTATCGTGGTATTTTATGAGGAACTGGACGAGTACACTGCCATATATATTATCATGACGGTTTTCTTGTTCTATATTGGTGATAAATGTCTTAAAATTAGGTTAGTTTAGGTTAGTTTAGTTTACTTTAGGTTAGGTTGACAGTCTTAATTGGTATGGATCTATAGGGATCTGTCAGCATGTCTGGACTGTTTCATCAACCTCCTTTTGTGTGCTTATTTGGCTTTTGTGGCGCCTTACAGTGAGATATGGTTTTAAATCTCTCTCACAGTTGGTAGTGGTAAAGAGCTCAAACACGTTTCTGATGATAATGATACAACTTTTTCTTGTGAGTGTTTCAACCTGCACGAGAAGTTCCTTGTTTATATTCCTCTTTTATTCTCTTTTATTTGTCTTTCTCCTAATTACTACGTGTCATTTTTATTGCTGTTCTTCTTATTATTTTCTTCCTGGTGATCATCTCGTTATCTTCACTTTGTATGAGGTGACTTGGGGGGGGGGGGTCTCCAGGGATGTTTATATACCGCTGAAGAAAGGACACGACACACACACTGACGCCAGAGAGCCATACATCAAGGAAAGTTATCACATAATGATATATGTTGCTTTAATTAATGAGTTAATGTTGTATTTTATACCATAGGAAAGCAAGAGCGACAACCACCAGACTGTGTAATTTGTCAGATTTATTGTTTGTTTTAACTCACAATTACCACAAAACACAATAACATTTGACGGTAATTTCACAGTCCCTCTACACATTATGTTGACATTAGCTTAATTACCCCAATTGAAGGTAATATAAATGATGCATGAGTTTGTATTGTCATAAGTCATCACTAATGGTACGTGAATTATCATGTATATTTGCTTAACCATTGTCCAGGACTCCTCGATTCCTAGTGAGAGAAGTGATGAGTTTCCATCAGCAACAATGTCCATTTAACATCCTTGAAGCTTACCATTTAAATTTAATTAACCCTTCAGTAATTTTCACCCAGATGCTTATTTAATCAAGTTACGATTATCGTGTGGAATTTAATTAACTTTTCCGTCATTTTCTTCTCGACTTTTACTGGATCAAGTTATTCGCGTCATATATTTTCCAGATAATTAAAAAAAATCTAACCTCCCTCACCAGACACCGGCCAACCTAAATGATATCAACAACTTACCTTTTATCACGTAAGACAATTAACCTTCATAAAAGCATTAATAATTTGTCTTTAATAATGGCTTGTTTTTATTTTACCAAGATCATAAAGAGGAAACAATATCCAGCAATGGGTTGAAGGAGCTAATTATAATAACAGGCGAGGAAGGACTAGTTGCCCCGGGGTCTAACGCACGAGAGCTGGTGTATTGGTCCTCTGGGAGGCGTAAAGGAGAGGCCACGACTCTCACAGGTAAACTTAAAGGCAAAGAGATCAAAAACATGAAAGGCTATAAGAAATAATAGTAAATCAGTGCAGGTGTGAGAAGGTGGTACACCATTACTGTTATTTATGGTGGTATTGTAGTGCTTACTTATGGTGGTATTGTAGTGCTTACTTATGGTGGTATTGTATTGTTTACTTATGGTGGTATTGTAGTGCTTACTTATGGTGGTATTGTAGTGCTTACTTATGGTGGTATTGTAGTGCTTACTTATGGTGGTATTGTAGTGTTTAATTATGGTGGTATTGTAGTGTTTACTTATGGTGGTATTGTAGTGTTTACTTATGGTAGTATTGTAGTGTTTACT